>NW_027014646.1:157500-177500 GCF_036934945.1 Oncorhynchus masou masou | reverse complement strand
TGGCTGGAGGCACACCTGAGCCCGGCTGGGTCAAACTGGAGACCAACTTACAGGTATGACCATCACACTGTGAGTCAGAGTTGGTTCGGAGAAGGCCTACCAGAAACACCTGGCTGGAGGCACACCTGAGCCCGGCTGGGTCAAACTGGAGACCAACTTAGAGGTATGACCATCACACTGTGAGTTAGAGTTGGTTCGGAGAAGGCCTACCAGAAACACCTGGCTGGAGGCACACCTGAGCCCGGCTGGGTCAAACTGGAGACCAACTTAGAGGTATGACCATCACACTGTGAGTCAGAGTTGGTTCGGAGAAGGCCTACCAGAAACACCTGGCTGGAGGCACACCTGAGCCCGGCTGGGTCAAACTGGAGACCAACTTACAGGTATGACCATCACACTGTGAGTCAGAGTTGGTTCGGAGAAGGACTACCAGAAACACCTGGCTGGAGGCACACCTGAGCCCGGCTGGGTCAAACTGGAGACCAACTTAGAGGTATGACCATCACACTGTGAGTCAGTTGGTTCGGAGAAGGCCTACCAGAAACACCTGGCTGGAGGCACACCTGAGCCCGGCTGGGTCAAACTGGAGACCAACTTACAGGTATGACCATCACACTGTGAGTCAGAGTTGGTTCGGAGAAGGCCTACCAGAAACACCTGGCTGGAGGCACACCTGAGCCCGGCTGGGTCAAACTGGAGACCAACTTAGAGGTATGACCATCACACTGTGAGTCAGAGTTGGTTCGGAGAAGGCCTACCAGAAACACCTGGCTGGAGGCACACCTGAGCCCGGCTGGGTCAAACTGGAGACCAACTTAGAGGTATGACCATCACACTGTGAGTCAGAGTTGGTTCGGAGAAGGCCTACCAGAAACACCTGGCTGGAGGCACACCTGAGCCCGGCTGGGTCAAACTGGAGACCAACTTACAGGTATGACCATCACACTGTGAGTCAGAGTTGGTTCGGAGAAGGCCTACCAGAAACACCTGGCTGGAGGCACACCTGAGCCCGGCTGGGTCAAACTGGAGACCAACTTAGAGGTATGACCATCACACTGTGAGTCAGTTGGTTCGGAGAAGGCCTACCAGAAACACCTGGCTGGAGGCACACCTGAGCCCGGCTGGGTCAAACTGGAGACCAACTTAGAGGTATGACCATCACACTGTGAGTCAGAGTTGGTTCGGAGAAGGCCTACCAGAAACACCTGGCTGGAGGCACACCTGAGCCCGGCTGGGTCAAACTGGAGACCAACTTAGAGGTATGACCATCACACTGTGAGTCAGAGTTGGTTCGGAGAAGGCCTACCAGAAACACCTGGCTGGAGGCACACCTGAGCCCGGCTGGGTCAAACTGGAGACCAACTTAGAGGTATGACCATCACACTGTGAGTCAGAGTTGGTTCGGAGAAGGCCTACCAGAAACACCTGGCTGGAGGCACACCTGAGCCCGGCTGGGTCAAACTGGAGACCAACTTAGAGGTATGACCATCACACTGTGAGTCAGAGTTGGTTCGGAGAAGGCCTACCAGAAACACCTGGCTGGAGGCACACCTGAGCCCGGCTGGGTCAAACTGGAGACCAACTTAGAGGTATGACCATCACACTGTGAGTCAGAGTTGGTTCGGAGAAGGCCTACCAGAAACACCTGGCTGGAGGCACACCTGAGCCCGGCTGGGTCAAACTGGAGACCAACTTACAGGTATGACCATTACACTGTGAGTCAGAGTTGGTTCGGAGGAGGCTACGTTGATTGGCAGCCGGGAGAAGGGATTTGTAATTATTCAGCCCAAGGGCACAACGGGCCACTTTGGCCGCAAGGCATCCATATTTTGTTATAGAGGGCATTACGGACACACAAGGGGGGGGGGTGTGTATCAACTGAGACCAGTTTATTATACTGATCTGGATTTAACAGAACCAGACAGAACCAGACAGTTTGTTAACCCAAACCATCTGAACTATTTTATTAGAGATGTCTGGAACCCAAACCATCTGATCTATTTTATTAGAGATGTCTGGAACTCAAACCATCTGATCTATTTTATTAGAGATGTCTAAAACCCAAACCATCTGATCTATTTTATTAGAGATGTCTGGAACCCAAACCATCTGATCTATTTTATTAGAGATGTCTGGAACCCAAACCATCTGATCTATTTTATTAGAGATGTCTGGAACCCAAACCATCTGATCTATTTTATTAGAGATGTCTGGAACCCAAACCATCTGATCTATTTTATTAGAGATGTCTGGAACCCAAACCATCTGATCTATTTTATTAGAGATGTCTGGAACCCAAACCCATCTGATCTATTTTATTAGAGATGTCTGGAACCCAAACCATCTGATCTATTTTATTTTTAGAGATGTCTGGAACCCAAACCATCTGATCTATTTTATTAGAGATGTCTGGAACCCAAACCATCTGATCTATTTTATTAGAGATGTCTGGAACCCAAACCATCTGATCTATTTTATTAGAGATGTCTGGAACCCAAACCATCTGATCTATTTTATTAGAGATGTCTGGAACCCAAACCATCTGATCTATTTTATTAGAGATGTCTAAAACCCAAACCATCTGATCTATTTTATTAGAGATGTCTGGAACCCAAACCATCTGAACTACTTTATGGGAATAGAGCAGGTATACCCCAGGGAATGTCGTTGGGGTCACACACAATAAAAATGTGATTCACGTTTAGAAATATATATATATAATAATAATAATTTAAACAGTTTCTAACGGGGCGATACATTTGGGTAAAGTTTTTTTCCTTGCCCGAGCAGCCTAATTTCACGACAAAAAATAAATTTAAACCATCTAGTGTTCAGCGAAATAATAACACAATGTCGAATACACTGACAGCCTCGTCAAATTATGAATATCCACGGGGTAGGGGGGTGTCGGACACGGGGTAGGGGGGAGACGGACACGGGGTAGGGGGAGACGGACACGGGGTAGGGGGGAGACGGGGTAGGGGGGAGACGGGTAGGGGGGAGACGGACACGGGGTTGGGGGGGAGGGGACACGGGGTAGGGGGGGAGACGGACACGGGGTAGGGGGGGGAGACGGACACGGGGTTGGGGGGAGACGGACACGGGGTAGGGGGAGACGGACACGGGGTAGGGGGAGACGGACACGGGGTCGGGGGGACACGGGGTAGGGGGAGACGGACACGGGGTAGGGGGGAGACGGGGTAGGGGGACACGGGGTAAGGGGAGACGGACACGGGGTAGGGGGAGACGGGGTAGGGGGACACGGGGTAAGGGGGAGACGGACACGGGGTAAGGGGGAGACGGACACGGGGTAAGGGGGAGACGGATGTGAATATTTACCTCCTTTACCCATGCAGGTGAACTTTGGGAAGGTTCCCATGGTGATGCGTCAGCCCTTTTCCAGTAGAATCAGGAGGAACTTCCTGTCTGGGATTCAGGTGGAGTTTAAACAGTCGCCTCATCAGAGAAGTCTCCGGGCCCAGCTCCACTGGCTACAGGTAACACCCTACACCCTACACCCTACACCCTACACCCTAACCCCTACACCCACCCTAACCCCTACAACCCCTACACCCTAACCCCTACACCCTAACCCCTACACCCTAACCCCTACACCCTAACCCCTACACCCTACATATACTACACCCTAACCCCTACACCCTAACCCCTACACCCTAACCCCTACACCCTAACCCCCACCCTAACCCCACATACTACCCCAACACCCTAACCCCTGCACATACCCCTACACCCTACCCCTAACCCCTACCCACTACCCCTACCGACCCTAACCCTGCACATACTACACCCTAACCCCTGCACATACTACACCCTAACCCCTGCACCCTAACCCCTACACCCTAACCCCAACATATACTAACCCCTACACCCTAACCCCAACATATACTACACCCTAACCCCAACATATACTAACCCCTACACCCTAACCCCTACACCCTAACCCCAACACATACTACACCCTACATATACTACACCCTAACCCCAACATATACTAAACCCTAACCCCTACACCCTAACCCCTACATATACTACACCCTAACCCCTACACCCTAACCCCAACATATACTAAACCCTAACCCCAACATATACTAAACCCTAACCCCTACACCCTAACCCCTACATATACCACACCCTAACCCCTGCACATACTACACCCTACATAATCTACACCCTAACCCCTACTACACCCTAACCCCTACTACACCCTAACCCCTACTACATCCTAGCCCCTACACCCTAACCCCTACACATACTACACCCTACATATACTACACCCTACACATACTACACCCTAACCCCTACACCCTAACCCCAACATATACTACACCCTAACCCCTACACCCTAACCCCTACACATACTACACCCTACATCATATACTACACGCTAACCCCAACATATACTACACCCTAACCCCTGCACATACTACACCCTAACCCCTACACCCTAACCCCTACATATACTACACCCTAACCCCTACACATACTACACCCTAACCCCTACACATACTACACCCTACATATACTAACCCCTACACCCTAACCCCTACACATACTACACCCTACATATACTACACCCTAACCCCAACATATACTACACCCTAACCCCAACATATACTAAACCCTAACCCGAACATATACTAAACCCTAACCCCTACACACTAACCCCTACACACTAACCCCTACATATACTACACCCTAACCCCTAAATATACTACACCCTAACCCCCTACATACACCTACCCCTACACCCTAACCCTAACCCCTACATATACTACACACTAACCCCTAAACCCTAACCCCTACACTAACCCCTACATATACTACACCCTAACCCCTACATATACTACACCCTAACCCCTACACCCTAACCCCTACACATATACATATACCCTAACCCTAAACACCCTAACCCCTAACACTAACCCCAAACTTAACCCTAACACCTACATAACTACACCCTAACCACCACTTATACTACACCTAACCCCAACATATACTAAACCCTAACCCCTACACCCTAACCCCTACATATACTACACACTAACCCCCATATACTACACCCTACATAACCCCTACACATACTACACCCTAACCCCAACATATACTACACCCTAACCCCTACACCTAACCCCTACACATACTACCCTACATATACTACCCCTAACCCCAACATACTAAACCCTAACCCCTAAACCTACACCTAACCCCTATACACCCTAACTACACTACTACACCCTAACCCCTACTAACCTTACTACACACCCTAACCCCTACACATACTACTAACCCTACATATACTACTAACCCTACATATACTACACCCTAACCCCAACATATACTACACCCCAACCCCAACATATACTACACCCTAACCCCTACACCTAACCCCTACACATACTACACCCTACATATACTACACCCTAACCCCAACATATACTACACCCTAACCCCTGCACATACTACACCCTAACCCCTACACCCTAACCCCTACACATACTACACCCTAACCCCTACACATACTACACCCTACATATACTAAACCCTAACCCCTACACCCTAACCCCAACATATACTACACCCTAACCCCAACATATACTACACCCTAACCCCAACATATACTACACCCTAACCCCAACATATACTACACCCTAACCCCAACATAGTCTTTACGATGTATCTCTGTGGTGATATTAAACCCTTTATGGTGTATCTGTGGTGATATTAAACCCTTGTCTTTACGGTGTATCGGTGGTGATATTAAACCCTTGTCTTTACGGTGTATCGGTGGTGATATTAAACCCTTGTCTTTATGGTGTATCTGTGGTGACATTAAACCCTCGTCTTCATGGTGTATCTGTGGTGATATTAAACCCTTTATGGTGTATCTGTGGTGATATTAAACCCTTGTCTTGACGTTGTATCTGTGGTGATATTAAACCCTTGTCTTTATGGTGTATCTGTGGTGATATTAAACCCTTGTCTTTATGGTGTATCTGTGGTGATATTAAACCCTTGTCATTACGGTGTATCTGTGGTGATATTAAACCCTTGTCATTACGGTGTATCTGTGGTGATATTAAACCCTTTACTTTACGGTGTATCTGTGGTGATATTAAACCCTTTACTTGACGGTGTATCTCTGTGGTGATATTAAACCCTTTACGGTGTATCTCTGTGGTGATATTAAACCCTTGTCATTACGGTGTATCTGTGGTGATATTAAACCCTTGTCTTTACGGTGTATCTCTGTGGTGATATTAAACCCTTTACGGTGTATCTCTGTGGTGATATTAAACCCTTGTCATTACGGTGTATCTGTGGTGATATTAAACCCTTGTCATTACGGTGTATCTGTGGTGATATTAAACCCTTCTCTTCATGGTGAATCTGTGGTGATATTAAACCCTTGTCTTGACGGTGTATCTCTGTGGTGATATTAAACCCTTTACGGTGTATCTCTGTGGTGATATTAAACCCTTGTCATTACGGTGTATCTGTGGTGATATTAAACCCTTGTCTTTATGGTGTATCTCTGTGGTGATATTAAACCCTTGTCTTTATGGTGTATCGGTGGTGATATTAAACCCTTTATGGTGTATCTGTGGTGATATTAAACCCTTGTCTTTATGGTGTATCTGTGGTGATATTAAACCCTCGTCTTTACGGTGTATCTGTGGTGATATTAAACCCTTGTCTTGACGGTGTATCTGTGGTGATATTAAACCCTCGTCTTTACGGTGTATCTGTGGTGATATTAAACCCTTGTCTTGACGGTGTATCTGTGGTGATATTAAACCCTCGTCTTTATGGTGTATCTCTGTGGTGATATTAAACCCTTGTGGTGTGGGGATATTAAACCCTTGTCTTTGCGGTGTATCTGTGGTGATATTAAACCCTCGACTTTATGGTGTATCTCTGTGGTGATATTAAACCCTTGTCTTTACGATGTATCTCTGTGGTGATATTAAACCCTTGACGGTGTATCTGTGGTGATATTAAACCCTTGTCTTTATGGTGTATCTGTGGTGATATTAAACCCTTGTCTTTACGTGTGGTGATATTAAACCCTTGTCTTTACGGTGGATCTGTGGTGATATTAAACCCTTGTCTTTATGGTGTATCTGTGGTGATATTAAACCCTTGTCTTTACGGTGTATCTGTGGTGATATTAAACCCTTGTCTTTACGTGTGGTGATATTAAACCCTTGTCTTTACGGTGTATCTGTGGTGATATTAAACCCTTGTCTTTACGGTGTATCTGTGGTGATATTAAACCCTTGTCTTTACGATGTATCTGTGGTGATATTAAACCCTTGTCTTTACGGTGTATCTGTGGTGATATTAAACCCTTTACTTTACGGTGTATCTGTGGTGATATTAAACCCTTGTCTTTATGGTGTATCTGTGGTGATATTAAACCCTTGTCTTTACGGTGTATCTGTGGTGATATTAAACCCTTGTCTTTATGGTGTATCTGTGGTGATATTAAACCCTTGACGGTGTATCTGTGGTGATATTAAACCCTTGTCTTTATGGTGTATCTGTGGTGATATTAAACCCTTTATGGTGTATCTGTGGTGATATTAAACCCTTGTCTTTACGGTGTATCTGTGGTGATATTAAACCCTTGTCTTGACGGTGTATCTGTGGTGATATTAAACCCTCGTCTTTATGGTGTATCTCTGTGGTGATATTAAACCCTTGTCTTGACGGTGTATCTGTGGGGATATTAAACCCTTGTCTTTGCGGTGTATCTGTGGTGATATTAAACCCTCGTCTTTATGGTGTATCTCTGTGGTGATATTAAACCCTTGTCTTTACGATGTATCTCTGTGGTGATATTAAACCCTTGACGGTGTATCTGTGGTGATATTAAACCCTTGTCTTTATGGTGTATCTGTGGTGATATTAAACCCTTGTCTTTACGGTGGATCTGTGGTGATATTAAACCCTTGTCTTTATGGTGTATCTGTGGTGATATTAAACCCTTGTCTTTACGGTGTGTGATATTAAACCCTTGTCTTTACGTGTGGTGATATTAAACCCTTGTCTTTACGGTGTATCTGTGGTGATATTAAACCCTTGTCTTTACGGTGTATCTGTGGTGATATTAAACCCTTGTCTTTACGATGTATCTGTGGTGATATTAAACCCTTTACTTGCGGTGTATCTCTGTGGTGATATTAAACCCACGGTTATCTCTGTGGTGATATTGGTGTCATTACGGTGTCTGTGGTGATATTAAACTTGTCATTTGTCTTGTCTTTATGGTGTATCTGTGGTGATATTACCCTTGTCAGTGTCTTCTGTGGTGATATTAAACCCTTTACGGTGTATCTCTGTGGTGATATTAAACCCTTGTCATTACGGTGTATCTGTGGTGATATTAAACCCTTGTCTTTATGGTGTATCTCTGTGGTGATATTAAACCCTTGTCTTTATGGTGTATCGGTGGTGATATTAAACCCTTTATGGTGTATCTGTGGTGATATTAAACCCTTTACGGTGGATCTGTGGTGATATTAAACCCTTGTCTTTATGGTGTATCTGTGGTGATATTAAACCCTTGTCTTTACGGTGTATCTGTGGTGATATTAAACCCTTGTCTTTACGTGTGGTGATATTAAACCCTTGTCTTTACGGTGTATCTGTGGTGATATTAAACCCTTGTCTTTACGGTGTATCTGTGGTGATATTAAACCCTTGTCTTTACGATGTATCTGTGGTGATATTAAACCCTTGTCTTTACGGTGTATCTGTGGTGATATTAAACCCTTTACTTTACGGTGTATCTGTGGTGATATTAAACCCTTGTCTTTATGGTGTATCTGTGGTGATATTAAACCCTTGTCTTTACGGTGTATCTGTGGTGATATTAAACCCTTGTCTTTATGGTGTATCTGTGGTGATATTAAACCCTTGACGGTGTATCTGTGGTGATATTAAACCCTTGTCTTTATGGTGTATCTGTGGTGATATTAAACCCTTGACGGTGTATCTGTGGTGATATTAAACCCTCGTCTTTACGGTGTATCTGTGGTGATATTAAACCCTTGTCTTGACGGTGTATCTGTGGTGATATTAAACCCTCGTCTTTATGGTGTATCTCTGTGGTGATATTAAACCCTTGTCTTGACGGTGTATCTGTGGGGATATTAAACCCTTGTCTTTGCGGTGTATCTGTGGTGATATTAAACCCTCGTCTTTATGGTGTATCTCTGTGGTGATATTAAACCCTTGTCTTTACGATGTATCTCTGTGGTGATATTAAACCCTTGACGGTGTATCTGTGGTGATATTAAACCCTTGTCTTTATGGTGTATCTGTGGTGATATTAAACCCTTGTCTTTACGTGTGGTGATATTAAACCCTTGTCTTTACGGTGGATCTGTGGTGATATTAAACCCTTGTCTTTACGGTGTATCTGTGGTGATATTAAACCCTTGTCTTTACGTGTGGTGATATTAAACC
Source organism: Oncorhynchus masou masou (assembly GCF_036934945.1). Taxonomy (NCBI): domain Eukaryota; kingdom Metazoa; phylum Chordata; class Actinopteri; order Salmoniformes; family Salmonidae; genus Oncorhynchus; species Oncorhynchus masou. The sequence continues at coordinate 168,008 of NW_027014646.1, read as the reverse complement.
CTTGTCTTTACGGTGTATCTGTGGTGATATTAAACCCTTGTCTTTACGGTGTATCTGTGGTGATATTAAACCCTTGTCTTTACGATGTATCTGTGGTGATATTAAACCCTTTACTTGACGGTGTATCTCTGTGGTGATATTAAACCCTTTACGGTGTATCTCTGTGGTGATATTAAACCCTTGTCATTACGGTGTATCTGTGGTGATATTAAACCCTTGTCTTTACGGTGTATCTCTGTGGTGATATTAAACCCTTTACGGTGTATCTCTGTGGTGATATTAAACCCTTGTCATTACGGTGTATCTGTGGTGATATTAAACCCTTGACGGTGTATCTGTGGTGATATTAAACCCTCGTCTTTACGGTGTATCTGTGGTGATATTAAACCCTTGTCTTTATGGTGTATCTGTGGTGACATTCTGTTTCATGGTGTATCTGTGGTGATATTAAACCCTTTATGGTGTATCTTGGTGATATTAAACCCTTGTCTTGACGTTTATCTGTGGTGATATTAAACCCTTGTCTTTATGGTGTATCTGTGGTGATATTAAACCCTTGTCTTTATGGTGTATCTGTGGTGATATTAAACCCTTGTTTACGGTGTACTGTGGTGATATTAAACCCTTGTTTACGGTGTATCTGTGGTGATATTAAACACTTCGGTGTTTGTGGTGATATTTAACCCACTTGACTGTATTCTGTGGTGATATTAAACTTTACATCTCTGTTGATATTAAACCCTTGTCATTACGGTGTATCTGTGGTGATATTAAACCCTTGTCTTTACGGTGTATCTCTGTGGTGATATTAAACCCTTTCGGTGTTTAGGTGTAAACACTTTCATTACGGTGTATTGTGGTGATATTAAACCCTTGTCATTACGGTGTATCTGTGGTGATATTAAACCCTTGTCTTCTGTTTATCTGTGGTGATATTAAACCCACTTCGGTGTATTTGTGGTGTAAACACACTTCTGTTGATGTAAACACTGTCATTGTTTAGTGGTATTAAACCCTTCTGTTTATGGTGTACACACTTAAACCCTTGTCTTTATGGTGTATCGGTGGTGATATTAAACCCTTTATGGTGTATCTGTGGTGATATTCTTGTCTTTATGGTGTATCTGTGGTGATATTAAACCACTTTACGGTGTTCTGTTTAGTGTATACACACTTTACGGTGTATCTGTGGTGATATTAAACCCTTGTCTTTTAGTGTATTAAACTTCTGTTTATGGTGTATCTCTGTGGTGTACACACTTCTGTTTAGTGTATCTGTGGGGATACACTTGTCTTTGCGGTGTATCTGTCTGTTTATGGTGTACACACTTCTGTTTAGGTGTACACACTTCTGTTTAGTGTACACACTTCTTTACTGTTTAGGGTACACACTTCTGTTTAGGGTACACACTTCTGTTTAGTGTACTGTGGTGATATTAAACCCTGTTTACGGTGTATCACCCTCTGTTTACTTCTGTTTACGGTGTACACACTTCTGTTTAGTGTACACACTTCTGTTTAGGTGTACACACTTCTGTTTAGTGGTGATATTAAACCCTTTGTTTACACTTCTGTTTATGGTGTACACACTTCTGTTTAGGTGTACACACTTTCTGTTTAGTGTACACACTTCTGTTTAGGTGTACACACTTCTGTTCTGTGGTGTACACTTCTGTTTATTAAACCCTGTCACTTAGGGTACACTTCTGTTTAGGGTATTACACTTCTGTTTAGGGTACTTGACTTCTGTTTAGATATTAAACATGGTGTATCTCTGTGGTGATATTAAACCCTTGTCTTTACGATGTATCTCTGTGGTGATATTAAACCCTTGACGGTGTAGTCTTGTGATATTAGATTGTCTTTATGGTGTATCTTTGTTTAGGGTGTACACACTTGTCTTTACGGTGGATCTACACACTTCTTGTTTATGGTGTTCTGGGTGATATTAAACTCTTGTCTTTAGTTATACTGTGGTGTAAACACTTGTCTTTACGTTGTGGTGATATTAAACCCTTGTCTTTCTGATCTGTGGTGATATTAAACACCTGTTTTAGGTGTATCTGTGGTGATATTAAACTGTGGTCTTGTTTTACGAGTTCAGGGTGAGTCCTTCACCAGTCTCTCTGACCCAGTAGTTATACTGTGATCTGTGTTTTAAAGTTCAGGATATTAAAGTTTTAGTGTGATGTCCCCTTGTCTTTAGTCTCTCTGACCCAGTAGTTATACTGTAGTTATGTATCTGTGGTGATATTAAACCCTTTACTGTGGATCTGTGTTTTAGTTCATGGGTGAGTCCTCCACCGGTGTATCTGACCCAGTAGTTATACTGTGATATTAAACCTTGTCTTTACGGTGTATCTGTGGTGATAGTCTTTACGGTGTATCTGGTGATATTGTGTTTTAGTTCTGTGTGTCTGTGTTTTAGTTCTGTGGTGATATTCACCAGTCTCTCTGACCCAGTAGTTATACTGTGGTCTGTGTTTTAGTATCTGTGGTGATATTCCCAGTCTTCTGACCCAGTAGTTATACTGTGTATCTGTGGTCTGTGTTTTAGTTCAGGGTGTCTCTGTGGTGATATTGACCCTGTGTTTAGTTCTGTGGTGATAGTCTCTCTATTAAACCCTCGTCTTTATGGTGTATCTCTGTGGTGATATTAAACCCAGGTGTAGTGGGATATTAAACCCTTGTCTTTGCGGTGTATCTGTGGTGATGTGTTTTATGGTGTATCTCTGTGGTGAGTTAGTCTTTACTGACTGTGGTCTGTGTTTTAGTTCAGGGTGATATTAAACCCTTGTCTTTAGTCTCTCTGATATTAAACCCAGTAGTTATACTGGTGATATTAAACCCTTGTCTTTATCTGTGTTTTGTCTTTATGGTGTATCTTGGTGATATTAAACCCTTGTCTTTACGGTGTATCTGTGGTGATATTAAACCCTTGTCTTTACGTGTGGTGATAGTCCTTCACCAGTGTATCTCTGACCCAGTAGTTATACTGTGGATATTCTGTGTTTTAGTTCTGTGGTGATATTAAACCCTTTACTTGACGGTGTATCTCTGTGGTGATATTAAACCTTACGGTCATTACGGTGTATCTGTGGTGATATTAAAGTCCCTTTAGGGTGTATCTGTGGTGATATTAAACCAGTCTCGGTGTATCTGACCCAGTAGTTATACTGTGTATCTGTGTTTTAGTTCAGGGTGAGTCCTTCACCTGTGGTGATATTAAAGTCTCTCTGACCCTTTGCGGTGTAGTAGTTGTATCTCTGTGGTGTGTTTTAGTTCAGTGGTGAGTATTCAAGTCTCTCTGACCCAGTAGTTATCTGTGGTCTGTGTTTTAGTTATCTGTGGTGATATTAAACCCTTGTCCATCTGTGGTGATATTAAACCCTTGTCTTTACGGTGGATCTGTGGTATATTAAACCCTTGTCTTTACCCTTGTCTTTACGGTGTATCTGTGGTGATATTAAAGTTATGTGGTGATATTGTGGTATCTGTGTTTTAGTGTATCTGTGGTGATATTAAACCCTTGTGAGTCCTGATCACTTTACAGTCTGTGGTGATATTCTGACCCAGTAGTTATTATACTGTGTCTGTGTTTTGGTGTTCAGGGTGAGTCTTTACATCTGTGGTGATATTAAACCCTTTGTCTTTATGGTGTGATATTAAACCCTTGACGGTGTATCTGACCCAGTAGTTATACTGTGGTCTGTGTTTTAGGTAGACAACCAGCTGAGTCCTTTATTCCCCATTGTGTTCCACCCTGTTCCTCCTCCAAAGTCCAGTCTCTCTTAGGTACCTCCGTGAACATGGCTGTGTGTTTAGTTCTAAGTCTTTCTTCCTCAGAACCAAAGTGAGCATCATCACCAGGTTTAACCACACAGTCAGGTCAGTTCTGACTTATACCCCCCCAGTTAGTTATACTGTTTAGGATCTGTGTTTTAGTTCACTTCTGTTTAGTCCTTCTGTTTAGGGTCACTTCAGGGTCTTCTGTTTAGGGACCCAGTAGTTATACTGTTTGTACACCTTCTGTTTAGGGTACACCCTTCTGTTTAGGGTACACACTTCTGTTTAGGTACACACTTCTGTTTAGTGTACACACTTCTGTTTAGTGTACACACTTCTGTTTAGTGTACACACTTCTGTTTAGGGTACACACTTCTGTTTAGGTACACACTTCTGTTTAGGGTACACACTTCTGTTTAAGGTACACTACACACTTATGTTTAGGGTACACACTATGTTTGACCCAGTAGTTATACTGTGATCTGTTTGTTTTAGTTTAGGGTGTTTAGTACACCTTCTGTTTAGTGTACACACTTCTGTTTAGTCTCTCTGACCCAGTAGTTATACTGTTTAGGGTACACATCTGTGTTTTAGTTCAGGGTACACACTTCTGAGTCTTCTGTTTAGTTCAGGGTCACTTCAGTGTCTCTGTTTAGTGACCCACTTCTGTTTAGTGTACACACTTCTGTTTAGTGTACACACTTCTGTTTATACTGTGATCTGTGTGTTTTAGTTCAGGGTCTGAGTCCTGTTTAGTGTACATACTCTGACGTAGTCCTTGACCCAGTAGTTATTTTAGTCTGTGTTTTAGTTCAGGGTGAGTCCTTCACCAGTCTCTCTGACCCAGTAGTTATACTGTGATCTGTGTTTTAGTTCAGGGTGAGTCCCCTCCACCAGTCTCTCTGACCCAGTAGTTATACTGTGATCTGTGTTTTAGTTCAGGGTGAGTCCTCCACCAGTCTCTCTGACCCAGTAGTTATACTGTGGTCTGTGTTTTAGTTCAGGGTGAGTCCATCACCAGTCTCTCTGACCCAGTAGTTATACTGTGGTCTGTGTTTTAGTTCAGGGTGAGTCCATCACCAGTCTCTCTGACCCAGTAGTTATACTGTGATCTGTGTTTTAGTTCAGGGTGAGTCCTTCACCAGTCTCTCTGACCCAGTAGTTATACTGTGGTCTGTGTTTTAGTTCAGGGTGAGTCCTTCACCAGTCTCTCTGACCCAGTAGTTATACTGTGGTCTGTGTTTTAGTTCAGGGTGAGTCCTTCACCAGTCTCTCTGACCCAGTAGTTATACTGTGATCTGTGTTTTAGTTCAGGGTGAGTCCCCATCTCCAGTCTCTCTGACCCAGTAGTTATACTGTGGTCTGTGTTTTAGTTCAGGGTGAGTCCTTCACCAGTCTCTCTGACCCAGTAGTTATACTGTGATCTGTGTTTTAGTTCAGGGTTGAGTCCCCATCACCAGTCTCTCTGACCCAGTAGTTATACTGTGATCTGTGTTTTAGTTCAGGGTGAGTCCATCACCAGTCTCTCTGACCCAGTAGTTATACTGTGGTCTGTGTTTTAGTTCAGGGTGAGTCCTTCACCAGTCTCTCTGACCCAGTAGTTATACTGTGATCTGTGTTTTAGTTCAGGGTGAGTCCTTCACCAGTCTCTCTGACCCAGTAGTTATACTGTGATCTGTGTTTTAGTTCAGGGTGAGTCCATCACCAGTCTCTCTGACCCAGTAGTTATACTGTGGTCTGTGTTTTAGTTCAGTGTGAGTCCCCTCCACCAGTCTCTCTGACCCAGTAGTTATACTGTGATCTGTGTTTTAGTTCAGGGTGAGTCCATCACCAGTCTCTCTGACCCAGTAGTTATACTGTGGTCTGTGTTTTAGTTCAGGGTGAGTCCTTCACCAGTCTCTCTGACCCAGTAGTTATACTGTGGTCTGTGTTTTAGTTCAGGGTGAGTCCCCATCACCAGTCTCTCTGACCCAGTAGTTATACTGTGGTCTGTGTTTTAGTTCAGGGTGAGTCCTTCACCAGTCTCTCTGACCCAGTAGTTATACTGTGATCTGTGTTTTAGTTCAGGGTGAGTCCTTCACCAGTCTCTCTGACCCAGTAGTTATACTGTGGTCTGTGTTTTAGTTCAGGGTGAGTCCTTCACCAGTCTCTCTGACCCAGTAGTTATACTGTGATCTGTGTTTTAGTTCAGGGGGTGACAGTCTCTCTGACCCAGTAGTTATACTGTGGTCTGTGTTTTAGTTCAGGGTGGTCCCCATCACCAGTCTCACTGACCCAGTAGACTGTGGTCTGTGTTTTAGTTCAGGGTGAGTCCTTCACAGTCTCTCTGACCCAGTAGTTATACTGTGGTCTGTGTTTTAGTTCAGGGTGAGTCCAGTCTCTCTGACCCAGTAGTTATACTGTGGTCTGTGTTTTAGACAGGGTGAGTCCTCCACCAGTCTCTCTGACCCAGTAGACTGTGATCTGTGTTTTAGTTCAGGGTGAGTCCTTCACCAGTCTCTCTGACCCAGTAGTTGGATCTGTGTTAAAGGTACTTCATGGTTCTGGTCCAGGAGATGGCTGTGAAGATTGACCAGGGATTCCTGGGAGCCATCTTGGCCCAGGGACTCCAGCTGCCGATTCGCATGTGGACAAACAGAAGGTAACTGACCTAGACACAGACACGGCCAGGGACACGGCCAGGGACACGGCCGGGGACAGGGACACGGCTAGGGACAGGGACACGGCTAGGGACGGGGACAGGGACACGGCTAGGGACAGGGACACGGCTAGGGACAGGGACACGGGACAGGGACACGGCCGGGGACAGGGACACGGCTAGGGACAGGGACACGGCCGGGGACAGGGACACGGCCAGAGACAGGGACAGGGACACGGCCAGAGACAGGGACACGGCCAGGGACAAGGACAGAGACACGGACAGGGACAGCGACAGGGACACGGCCGGGGACAGAGACAGAGACAGGGACACGGCCAGGGACAAGGACAGAGACACGGACAGGGACAGCGACAGGGACACGGCCGGGGACAGAGACAGGGACACGGCTGGGATCGGGGACACGGACGGGGACACGGACTGGGACGGGGACGGGGACTGGGACACGGCCGGGGACAGGGACGGGGACACGGCCGGGGACTGGGACGGGGACACGGCCGGGGACGGGGACACGGCCGGGGACGGGGACACGGCCGGGGACGGGGACACGGCCGGGGACTGGGACACGGCCGGGGACGGGGACTGGGACAGGGACACGACCGGGGACAATGAGGTGATGGTTGAAGTGGACAGAAAAGGGGGCCGGTACTCCTGATAAAAGGGGGGGACATGGGGGGCCGGACTCATGATAAAAGGGACACGGTACTCATGATAACAGGGGCTGGTACTCATGATAAAATGGGGGCAGGGACATGATAAAAGGGGACACGGTCACTCATGATAAAAGGGACACGGTACTCATGATAAAATGGGGGCCGGTACTCATGATAAAATGGGGGCCGGTACTCATGATAAAATGGGGGCACGGTACCATGATTAAATGGGGGCGGTCTCATGATTAAAGGGGGCCGGTACTCATGGGACAGGGGGCCGGTACTCATGGGAAAGGGGACCGGTACTCATGATTAAAGGGGGCCATGGAAAATGGGCCGGACTCATGATTAAATGGGGACGGGTACTCATGATTAAATGGGGGCCGGTACTCATGATTAAAGGGGGGCCGGTACTCATGATTAAAGGGGGCCGGTACTCATGATATAAGGGGGACGGGACAGGGGGGCAATGATAAAAGGGGGCGGATCCAGGGGGGACCACATGTAAAAGTAGTGGACACTTGTAATCGGGACAAAAGCCCCTGATGGATATATTATTATTATATTGATTATATACATGATTAAAGGGGGCTGGTACTAAAGGGGGCCGATAAATGGGGGCTGGTACTCATTATAAATGGGGGCTGGTACTCATGATATTTCAGAGATAATATTCTATAAGAGGTGCCAGTACTCTGCTCTGGGGTTTAGGAGAACGAGGAAGTGGACTGTAGTGTAAACATGGGAATACTGCCCCCTGTTGGTAGAAGAATGGACTGTAGTGTAAACGGGGACATACTGCCCTCTGTTGGTAGAAGAATGGACTGTACTGTAACATGGGAATACTGCCCCCTGTTGGTAGAAGAATGGACTGTAGTGTAAACATGGAATACTGCCCCCTGTTGGTAGAAGAATGGACTGTAGTGTAAACATGGAATACTGCCCCCTGTTGGTAGAAGAATGGACTGTAGTGTAAACATGGACATACTGCCCCCTGTTGGTAGAAGAATGGACTGTAGTGTAAACATGGACATACTGCCCCCTGGTGGTAGAAGAATGGACTGTACTGTAACATGGACATACTGCCCCCTGGTGGTAGAAGAAAGACATAACCAGACAGGAAAGAGGAAATAAAGGAGTTTAAACATGTCTACTTTATGTTAGAATTGCAGAGTATTAGAATAGATGCTGTCGAGGGTCCAGCAGATGGCTGTGAAGATTGACCAGGGCTTCCTCGGAGCCATCCAGACCCTGGTCACCCCTGTTACTGTAACACACACGGACAAACCACTTAACCTTCCTAGGAGCCATCCAGACCCTGGTCACCCCTGTTACTGGTCCATCCAGACCCTGGTCACCCCTGTTACTGGTCCATCCAGACCCTGGTCACCCCTGTTACTGTAAAACACACGGACAAACCACTTAACCTTCCTAGGAGCCATCCAGACCCTGGTCACCCCTGTTACTGGTCCATCCAGACCCTGGTCACCCCTGTTAAACACACACGGACAAACCACTTAACCTTCCTAGGAGCCATCCAGACCCTGGTCACCCCTGTTACTGGTCCATCCAGACCCTGGTCACCCCTGTTACTGTAACACACGCGGACAAACCACTTAACCTTCCTCGGAGCCAACCAGACCCTGGTCACCCCTGTTACTGAAACACACGGACAAACCACTTAACCTTCCTCGGAGCCATCCAGACCCTGGTCACCCCTGTTACTGTAACACACGCGGACAAACCACTTAACCTTCCTAGGAGCCATCCAGACCCTGGTCACCCCTGTTACTGGTCCATCCAGACCCTGGTCACCCCTGTTACTGTAACACACGCGGACAAACCACTTAACCTTCCTCGGAGCCAACCAGACCCTGGTCACCCCTGTTACTGAAACACACGGACAAACCACTTAACCTTCCTCGGAGCCATCCAGACCCTGGTCACCCATGTTACTGGTCCATCCAGACCCTGGTCACCCCTGTTACTGTAACACACACGGACAAACCACTTAACCTTCCTAGGAGCCATCCAGACCCTGGTCACCCCTGTTACTGGTCCATCCAGACCCTGGTCACCCCTGTTACTGTAACACACGGACAAACCACTTAACCTTCCTAGGAGCCATCCAGACCCTGGTCACCCCTGTTACTGGTCCATCCAGACCCTGGTCACCCCTGTTACTGGTCCATCCAGACCCTGGTCACCCCTGTTACTGTAACACACGGACAAACCACTTAACCTTCCTAGGAGCCATCCAGACCCTGGTCACCCCTGTTACTGTAACACACGCGGACAAACCACTTAACCTTCCTAGGGGCCATCCAGACCCTGGTCACCCCTGTTACTGAAACACACGCAGACAAACCACTTAACCTTCCTAGGGGCCATCCAGACCCTGGTCACCCCTGTTACTGAAACACACACGCAGACAAACCACTTAACCTTCCTAGGAGCCAACCAGACCCTGGTCACCCCTGTTACTGTAACACACGGACAAACCACTTAACCTTCCTCGGAGCCATCCAGACCCTGGTCACCCCTGTTACTGTAACACACGGACAAACTACTTAACCTTCCAAGGAGCCATCCAGACCCTGGTCACCCCTGTTACTGGTCCATCCAGACCCTGGTCACCCCTGTTACTGAAACACACGCGGACAAACCACTTAACCTTCCTAGGAGCCATCCACTCCCTGGTCACCCCTGTTACTGGTCCATCCAGACCCTGGTCACCCATGTTACTGTAACACACGGACAAACCACTTAACCTTCCTAGGAGCCATCCAGACCCTGGTCACCCCCGTTACTGAAACACACGAGGACAAACCACTTAACCTCCCTAGGAGCCATCCATACCCTGGTCACCCCTGTTACTGGTCCATCCAGACCCTGGTCACCCCTGTTACTGAAACACACGAGGACAAACCACTTAACCTCCCTAGGAGCCATCCATACCCTGGTCACCCCTGTTACTGGTCCATCCAGACCCTGGTCACCCCTGTTACTGTAACACACGGACAAACCACTTAACCTTCCTAGGAGCCATCCAGACCCTGGTCACCCCTGTTACTGAAACACACGAGGACAAACCACTTAACCTTCCTCGGAGCCATCCAGACCCTGGTCACCCCTGTTACTGAAACACACGCAGACAAACCACTTAACCTTCCTCGGAGCCATCCAGACCCTGGTCACCCCTGTTACTGAAACACACGGACAAACCACTTAACCTTCCTCGGAGCCATCCAGACCCTGGTCACCCCTGTTACTGAAACACACGGACAAACCACTTAACCTTCCTCGGAGCCATCCAGACCCTGGTCACCCCTGTTACTGGTCCATCCAGACCCTGGTCACCCCTGTTACTGTAACACACGGACAAACCACTTAACCTTCCTAGGAGCCATCCA
>NW_027014646.1:75000-152500 GCF_036934945.1 Oncorhynchus masou masou | reverse complement strand
CTGTAGTGAGGTTATCTAGATGGTTGGGTCTGTAGTGAGGTTATCTAGATGGTTGGGTCTGTAGTGTTCAACAGCAGTACCTCTGTAGTGAGGTTATCTAGATGGTTAGGTCTGTAGTGAGGTTATCTAGATGGTTGGGTCTGTAGTGAGGTTATCTAGATGGTTGGGTCTGTAGTGAGGTTATCTAGATGGTTGGGTCTGTAGTGAGGTTAGGTCTGTAGTGAGGTTATCTAGATGGTTATGTCTGTAGTGGGGTTATCTAGATGGTTAGGTCTGTAGTGAGGTTATCTAGATGGTTGGGTCTGTAGTGAGGTCTGTAGTGAGGTTATCTAGATGGTTAGGTCTGTAGTGAGGTTATCTAGATGGTGAGGTCTGTAGTGAGGTTATCTAGATGGTGAGGTCTGTAGTGAGGTTATCTAGATGGTTAGGTCTGTAGTGAGGTTATCTAGATGGTTAGGTCTGTAGTGAGGTCTGTAGTGAGGTTATCTAGATGGTTAGGTCTGTAGTGAGGTTATCTAGATGGTTGGGTCTGTAGTGAGGTTATCTAGATGGTGAGGTCTGTAGTGAGGTTATCTAGATGGTTAGGTCTGTAGTGAGGTTATCTAGATGGTTAGGTCTGTAGTGAGGTTCTGTAGTGAGGTTATCTAGATGGTTAGGTCTGTAGTGAGGTTATCTAGATGGTTAGGTCTGTAGTGAGGTCTGTAGTGAGGTTATCTAGATGGTTGGGTCTGTAGTGAGGTTATCTAGATGGTGAGGTCTGTAGTGAGGTTATCTAGATGGTGAGGTCTGTAGTGAGGTTATCTAGATGGTTAGGTCTGTAGTGAGGTTATCTAGATGGTTAGGTCTGTAGTGAGGTTATCTAGATGGTTGGGTCTGTAGTGAGGTTATCTAGATGGTTGGGTCTAGTGAGGTCTGTAGTGAGGTTATCTAGATGGTAAGGTCTGTAGTGAGGTTATCTAGATGGTTGGGTCTGTAGTGAGGTTATCTAGATGGTGAGGTCTGTAGTGAGGTTATCTAGATGGTTAGGTCTGTAGTGAGGTTATCTAGATGGTTAGGTCTGTAGTGAGGTTATCTAGATGGTTGGGTCTGTAGTGAGGTTATCTAGATGGTTAGGTCTGTAGTGAGGTTATCTAGATGGTTAGGTCTGTAGTGAGGTTATCTAGATGGTTGGGTCTGTAGTGAGGTTATCTAGATGGTTAGGTCTGTAGTGAGGTTATCTAGATGGTTGGGTCTGTAGTGTTCAACAGCAGTACCTCTGTAGTGAGGTTATCTAGATGGTTAGGTCTGTAGTGTTCAACAGCAGTACCTCTGTAGTGAGGTTATCTAGATGGTTAGGTCTGTAGTGAGGTTATCTAGATGGTTAGGTCTGTAGTGAGGTTATCTAGATGGTTAGGTCTGTAGTGAGGTTATCTAGATGGTTAGGTCTGTAGTGAGGTTATCTAGATGGTTAGGTCTGTAGTGAGGTTATCTAGATGGCTGGGTCTGTAGTGTTCAACAGCAGTACCTCTGTAGTGAGGTTATCTAGATGGTTGGGTCTGTAGTGAGGTTATCTAGATGGTGAGGTCTGTAGTGAGGTTATCTAGATGGTGAGTTCTGTAGTGAGGTTATCTAGATGGTTAGGTCTGTAGTGAGGTTATCTAGATGGCTGGGTCTGTAGTGAGGTTATCTAGATGGTTGGGTCTGTAGTGAGGTTATCTAGATGGTTGGGTCTGTAGTGTTCAACAGCAGTACCTCTGTAGTGAGGTTATCTAGATGGTTAGGTCTGTAGTGAGGTTATCTAGATGGTTGGGTCTGTAGTGAGGTTATCTAGATGGTTGGGTCTGTAGTGAGGTTATCTAGATGGTTGGGTCTGTAGTGAGGTTAGGTCTGTAGTGAGGTTATCTAGATGGTTGGGTCTGTAGTGGGGTTATCTAGATGGTTAGGTCTGTAGTGAGGTTATCTAGATGGTTGGGTCTGTAGTGAGGTCTGTAGTGAGGTTATCTAGATGGTTAGGTCTGTAGTGAGGTTATCTAGATGGTGAGGTCTGTAGTGAGGTTATCTAGATGGTGAGGTCTGTAGTGAGGTTATCTAGATGGTTAGGTCTGTAGTGAGGTTATCTAGATGGTTAGGTCTGTAGTGAGGTCTGTAGTGAGGTTATCTAGATGGTTGGGTCTGTAGTGAGGTTATCTAGATGGTTGGGTCTGTAGTGAGGTTATCTAGATGGTTGGGTCTGTAGTGAGGTTAGATGGTCTGTAGTGAGGTTATCTAGATGGTTAGGTCTGTAGTGAGGTTATCTAGATGGTTAGGTCTGTAGTGAGGTTATCTAGATGGTTATCGTCTGTAGTGAGGTCTGTAGTGAGGTTATCTAGATGGTTGGGTCTGTAGTGAGGTTATCTAGATGGTTGGGTCTGTAGTGAGGTTATCTAGATGGTTGGGTCTGTAGTGAGTTATCTAGTTAGGTCTGTAGTGAGGTTATCTAGATGGTTGGGTCTGTAGTGAGGTTATCTAGATGGTTAGGTCTGTAGTGAGGTTATCTAGATGGTTGGGTCTGAGGTAGATGGTTAGGTCTGTAGTGAGGTTATCTAGATGGTTAGGTCTGTAGTGAGGTTATCTAGATGGTGAGGTCTGTAGTGAGGTTATCTAGATGGTGAGGTCTGTAGTGAGGTTATCTAGATGGTTAGGTCTGTAGTGAGGTTATCTAGATGGTTAGGTCTGTAGTGAGGTCTGTAGTGAGGTTATCTAGATGGTTAGGTCTGTAGTGAGGTTATCTAGATGGTTGGGTCTGTAGTGAGGTTATCTAGATGGTGAGGTCTGTAGTGAGGTTATCTAGATGGTTAGGTCTGTAGTGAGGTTATCTAGATGGTTAGGTCTGTAGTGAGGTTATCTAGATGGTGAGTTCTGTAGTGAGGTTATCTAGATGGTTAGGTCTGTAGTGAGGTTATCTAGATGGTTAGGTCTGTAGTGAGGTTATCTCTGTAGTGAGGTTATCTAGATGGTTGGGTCTGTAGTGAGGTTATCTAGATGGTGAGGTTCTGTAGTGAGGTTATCTAGATGGTGGTCTGTAGTGAGGTTATCTAGATGGTTAGGTCTGTAGTGAGGTTATCTAGATGGTTAGGTCTGTAGTGAGGTTATCTAGATGGTTGGGTCTGTAGTGAGGTTATCTAGATGGTTGGGTCTAGTGAGGTCTGTAGTGAGGTTATCTAGATGGTTGGGTCTGTAGTGAGGTTATCTAGATGGTTGGGTCTGTAGTGAGGTTATCTAGATGGTGAGGTCTGTAGTGAGGTTATCTAGATGGTTAGGTCTGTAGTGAGGTTATCTAGATGGTTAGGTCTGTAGTGAGGTTATCTAGATGGTTGGGTCTGTAGTGAGGTTATCTAGATGGTTGGGTCTGTAGTGAGGTTATCTAGATGGTTAGGTCTGTAGTGAGGTTATCTAGATGGTTGGGTCTGTAGTGAGGTTATCTAGATGGTTAGGTCTGTAGTGAGGTTATCTAGATGGTTGGGTCTGTAGTGTTCAACAGCAGTACCTCTGTAGTGAGGTTATCTAGATGGTTAGGTCTGTAGTGAGGTTATCTAGATGGTTAGGTCTGTAGTGAGGTTATCTAGATGGTTGGGTCTGTAGTGAGGTTATCTAGATGGTTAGGTCTGTAGTGAGGTTATCTAGATGGTTGGGTCTGTAGTGAGGTTATCTAGATGGTTGAGGTCTGTAGTGAGGTTATCTAGATGGTAGGTCTGTAGTGAGGTTATCTAGATGGTTGGGTCTGTAGTGAGGTTATCTAGATGGTGAGGTCTGTAGTGAGGTTATCTAGATGGTTAGGTCTGTAGTGAGGTTATCTAGATGGTTAGGTCTGTAGTGAGGTTATCTAGATGGTTGGGTCTGTAGTGAGGTTATCTAGATGGTTAGGTCTGTAGTGAGGTTATCTAGATGGTTAGGTCTGTAGTGAGGTTATCTAGATGGTTGGGTCTGTAGTGAGGTTATCTAGATGGTTAGGTCTGTAGTGAGGTTATCTAGATGGTTGGGTCTGTAGTGTTAACTAGCATGGTTGGGTCTGTAGTGAGGTTATCTAGATGGTTGGGTCTGTAGTGTTCAACAGCAGTACCTCTGTAGTGAGGTTATCTAGATGGTTAGGTCTGTAGTGAGGTTATCTAGATGGTTGGGTCTGTAGTGAGGTTATCTAGATGGTTAGGTCTGTAGTGAGGTTATCTAGATGGTTAGGTCTGTAGTGAGGTTATCTAGATGGTTAGGTCTGTAGTGAGGTTATCTAGATGGCTGGGTCTGTAGTGTTCAACAGCAGTACCTCTGTAGTGAGGTTATCTAGATGGTTGGGTCTGTAGTGAGGTTATCTAGATGGTGAGGTCTGTAGTGAGGTTATCTAGATGGTGAGGTCTGTAGTGAGGTTATCTAGATGGTTAGGTCTGTAGTGAGGTTATCTAGATGGCTGGGTCTGTAGTGAGGTTATCTAGATGGTTGGGTCTGTAGTGAGGTTATCTAGATGGTTGGGTCTGTAGTGTTCAACAGCAGTACCTCTGTAGTGAGGTTATCTAGATGGTTAGGTCTGTAGTGAGGTTATCTAGATGGTTGGGTCTGTAGTGAGGTTATCTAGATGGTTGGGTCTGTAGTGAGGTTATCTAGATGGTTGGGTCTGTAGTGTCAACAGAGGTTAGGTCTGTAGTGAGGTTATCTAGATGGTTAGGTCTGTAGTGAGGTTATCTAGATGGTTAGGTCTGTAGTGAGGTTATCTAGATGGTTGGGTCTGTAGTGAGGTCTGTAGTGAGGTTATCTAGATGGTTAGGTCTGTAGTGAGGTTATCTAGATGGTGAGGTCTGTAGTGAGGTTATCTAGATGGTGAGGTCTGTAGTGAGGTTATCTAGATGGTTAGGTCTGTAGTGAGGTTATCTAGATGGTTAGGTCTGTAGTGAGGTCTGTAGTGAGGTTATCTAGATGGTTGGGTCTGTAGTGAGGTTATCTAGATGGTTAGGTCTGTAGTGAGGTTATCTAGATGGTTGGGTGGTTGGTCTGTAGTGAGGTTATCTAGATGGTTATGTCTGTAGTGTGGGTTATCTAGATGGTTAGGTCTGTAGTGAGGTTATCTAGATGGTTAGGTCTGTAGTGAGGTCTGTAGTGAGGTTATCTAGATGGTTGGGTCTGTAGTGAGGTTATCTAGATGGTGAGGTCTGTAGTGAGGTTATCTAGATGGTTAGGTCTGTAGTGAGGTTATCTAGATGGTTAGGTCTGTAGTGAGGTTATCTAGATAGGGTTGTTCAACAGGTCTGTAGTGAGGTTATCTAGATGGTTAGGTCTGTAGTGAGGTTATCTAGATGGTTGGGTCTGTAGTGAGGTTATCTAGATGGTGAGGTCTGTAGTGAGGTTATCTAGATGGTTAGGTCTGTAGTGAGGTTATCTAGATGGTTAGGTCTGTAGTGAGGTTATCTAGATGGTGAGGTCTGTAGTGAGGTTATCTAGATGGTTAGGTCTGTAGTGAGGTTATCTAGATGGTTAGGTCTGTAGTGAGGTCTGTAGTGAGGTTATCTAGATGGTTGGGTCTGTAGTGAGGTTATCTAGATGGTGAGTTCTGTAGTGAGGTTATCTAGATGGTGAGGTCTGTAGTGAGGTTATCTAGATGGTTAGGTCTGTAGTGAGGTTATCTAGATGGTTAGGTCTGTAGTGAGGTTATCTAGATGGTTGGGTCTGTAGTGAGGTTATCTAGATGGTTGGGTCTAGTGAGGTCTGTGAGGTTATCTAGATGGTTAGGTCTGTAGTGAGGTTATCTAGATGGTTGGGTCTGTAGTGAGGTTATCTAGATGGTGAGGTCTGTAGTGAGGTTATCTAGATGGTTAGGTCTGTAGTGAGGTTATCTAGATGGTTAGGTCTGTAGTGAGGTTATCTAGATGGTTGGGTCTGTAGTGAGGTTATCTAGATGGTTAGGTCTGTAGTGAGGTTATCTAGATGGTTAGGTCTGTAGTGAGGTTATCTAGATGGTTGGGTCTGTAGTGAGGTTATCTAGATGGTTAGGTCTGTAGTGAGGTTATCTAGATGGTTGGGTCTGTAGTGTTCAACAGCAGTACCTCTGTAGTGAGGTTATCTAGATGGTTAGGTCTGTAGTGTTCAACAGCAGTAACCTCTGTAGTGAGGTTATCTAGATGGTTAGGTCTGTAGTGAGGTTATCTAGATGGTTAGGTCTGTAGTGAGGTTATCTAGATGGTTAGGTCTGTAGTGAGGTTATCTAGATGGTTAGGTCTGTAGTGAGGTTATCTAGATGGTTAGGTCTGTAGTGAGGTTATCTAGATGGCTGGGTCTGTAGTGTTCAACAGCAGTACCTCTGTAGTGAGGTTATCTAGATGGTTGGGTCTGTAGTGAGGTTATCTAGATGGTGAGGTCTGTAGTGAGGTTATCTAGATGGTGAGGTCTGTAGTGAGGTTATCTAGATGGTTAGGTCTGTAGTGAGGTTATCTAGATTGGGTCTGTAGTGAGGTTATCTAGATGGTTGGGTCTGTAGTGAGGTTATCTAGATGGTTGGGTCTGTAGTGTTCAACAGCAGTACCTCTGTAGTGAGGTTATCTAGATGGTTAGGTCTGTAGTGAGGTTATCTAGATGGTTGGGTCTGTAGTGAGGTTATCTAGATGGTTGGGTCTGTAGTGAGGTTATCTAGATGGTTGGGTCTGTAGTGAGGTTAGGTCTGTAGTGAGGTTATCTAGATGGTTAGGTCTGTAGTGGGTTATCTAGATGGTGGGTCTGTAGTGAGGTTATCTAGATGGTTGGGTCTGTAGTGAGGTCTGTAGTGAGGTTATCTAGATGGTTAGGTCTGTAGTGAGGTTATCTAGATGGTGAGGTCTGTAGTGAGGTTATCTAGATGGTGAGGTCTGTAGTGAGGTTATCTAGATGGTTAGGTCTGTAGTGAGGTTATCTAGATGGTTAGGTCTGTAGTGAGGTCTGTAGTGAGGTTATCTAGATGGTTAGGTCTGTAGTGAGGTTATCTAGATGGTGAGGTCTGTAGTGAGGTTATCTAGATGGTTAGGTCTGTAGTGAGGTTATCTAGATGGTTAGGTCTGTAGTGAGGTTATCTAGATGGTTGGGTCTGTAGTGAGGTTATCTAGATGGTGAGGTCTGTAGTGAGGTTATCTAGATGGTAGGTCTGTAGTGAGGTTATCTAGATGGTTAGGTCTGTAGTGAGGTTATCTAGATGGTTAGGTCTGTAGTGAGGTTATCTAGATGGTTGGGTCTGTAGTGAGGTTATCTAGATGGTTAGGTCTGTAGTGAGGTTATCTAGATGGTTGGGTCTGTAGTGTTCAACAGCAGTACCTCTGTAGTGAGGTTATCTAGATGGTTGGGTCTGTAGTGTTCAACAGCAGTACCTCTGTAGTGAGGTTATCTAGATGGTTAGGTCTGTAGTGAGGTTATCTAGATGGTTAGGTCTGTAGTGAAGTTATCTATATGGTTGGGTCTGTAGTGTTCAACAGCAGTACCTCTGTAGTGAGGTTATCTAGATGGTTGGGTCTGTAGTGAGGTTATCTAGATGGTGAGGTCTGTAGTGAGGTTATCTAGATGGTGAGTTCTGTAGTGAGGTTATCTAGATGGTTAGGTCTGTAGTGAGGTTATCTAGATGGTGAGGTCTGTAGTGAGGTTATCTAGATGGTTGGGTCTGTAGTGTTCAACAGCAGTACCTCTGTAATGAGGTTATCTAGATGGCTGGGTCTGTAGTGAGGTTATCTAGATGGCTGGGTCTGTAGTGTTCAACAGCAGTACCTCTGTAATGAGGTTATCTAGATGGCTGGGTCTGTAGTGAGGTTATCTAGATGGTTGGGTCTGTAGTGAGGTTATCTAGATGGTTGGGTCTGTAGTGTATCAGACAGCAGGTCCTCTGTAGTGAGGTTATCTAGATGGTTAGGTCTGTAGTGAGGTTATTGTAGTGAGGTTATCTAGATGGTTAGGTCTGTAGTGAGGTTATCTAGATGGTTGGGTCTGTAGTGTTCAACAGCAGTCTGTAGTGAGGTTATCTAGATGGTTGGGTCTGTAGTGAGGTTATCTAGATGGTGAGGTCTGTAGTGAGGTTATCTAGATGGTTAGGTCTGTAGTGAGGTTATCTAGACAGCAGTGGGTCTGTAGTGAGGTTATCTAGATGGCTGGGTCTGTAGTGTTCAACAGCAGTACCTCTGTAGTGAGGTTATCTAGATGGCTGGGTCTGTAGTGTTATCTAGATGGTTGGGTCTTAGTGAGGTTATCTAGATGGTTAGGTCTGTAGTGAGGTTATCTAGATGGCTGGGTCTGTAGTGTTCAACAGCAGTACCTCTGTAGTGAGGTTATCTAGATGGTTAGGTCTGTAGTGAGGTTATCTAGATGGTTGGGTCTGTAGTGAGGTTATCTAGATGGTTAGGTCTGTAGTGAGGTTATCTAGATGGTTAGGTCTGTAGTGAGGTTATCTAGATGGTTAGGTCTGTAGGTAGAGGTTATCTAGATGGTTAGGTCTGTAGTGAGGTTATCTAGGTTATCTAGGTTATCTAGATGGTTGGGTCTGTAGTGAGGTTATCTAGATGGTTAGGTCTGTAGTGAGGTTATCTAGATGGTTGGGTCTGTAGTGAGGTTATCTAGATGGTTGGGTCTGTAGTGAGGTTATCTAGATGGTTAGGTCTGTAGTGAGGTTATCTAGATGGTTAGGTCTGTAGTGAGGTTATCTAGATGGTGGGTCTGTAGTGAGGTTATCTAGATGGTTGGGTCTGTAGTGAGGTTATCTAGATGGCTGGGTCTGTAGTAGGTTATCTTCAACAGTGAGGTTATCTAGATGGTTGGGTCTGTAGTGAGGTTATCTAGATGGTTCAACAGGTCTGTAGTGAGGTTATATAGATGGTGAGGTCTGTAGTGAGGTTATCTAGATGGTTGGGTCTGTAGTGTTCAACAGCAGTACCTCTGTAGTGAGGTTATCTAGATGGTTAGGTCTGTAGTGAGGTTATCTAGATGGTGAGGTCTGTAGTGAGGTTATCTAGATGGTTAGGTCTGTAGTGAGGTTATCTAGATGGTTGGGTCTGTAGTGAGGTTATCTAGATGGTGAGGTCTGTAGTGAGGTTATCTAGATGGTTAGGTCTGTAGTGAGGTTATCTAGATGGTTGGGTCTGTAGTGAGGTTATCTAGATGGTGAGGTCTGTAGTGAGGTTATCTAGATGGTGAGGTCTGTAGTGAGGTTATCTAGATGGTTGGGTCTGTAGTGTTCAACAGCAGTACCTCTGTAATGAGGTTATCTAGATAGCTGGGTCTGTAGTGAGGTTATCTAGATGGCTGGGTCTGTAGTGAGGTTATCTAGATGGCTGGGTCTGTAGTGTTCAGTACCAGTTATCTAGTGGTTGGGTCTGTAGTGAGGTTATCTAGATGGTTAGGTCTGTAGTGAGGTTATCTAGATGGCTGGGTCTGTAGTGAGGTTATCTAGATGGCTGGGTCTGTAGTGTTCACAGCAGTACAGCAGTACCTCTGTAATGAGGTTATCTAGATGGTGGGTCTGTAGTGAGGTTATCTAGAGTCTGTAGTGAGGTTATCTAGATGGTTGGGTCTGAGGTTATCTAGATGGTTGGGTCTGTAGTGAGGTTATCTAGATGGAGGTCTGTAGTGAGGTTATCTAGATCTGGTGGTTATCTAGATGTTGGTCTGTAGTGAGGTTATCTAGATGGTTGGGTCTGTAGTGTTCAACAGCAGTACCTCTGTAGTGAGGTTATCTAGATGGTTAGGTCTGTAGTGAGGTTATCTAGATGGCTGGGTCTGTAGTGAAGTTATCTATATGGTTGGGTCTGTAGTGTTCAACAGTACCTCTGTAGTGAGGTTATCTAGATGGTGAGGTCTGTAGTGAGGATATCTAGATGGTGAGTTCTGTAGTGAGGTTATCTAGATGGTTGGGTCTGTAGTGAGGTTATCTAGATGGTGAGGTCTGTAGTGAGGTTATCTAGATGGCTGGGTCTGTAGTGTTCAACAGCAGTACCTCTGTAATGAGGTTATCTAGATGGCTGGGTCTGTAGTGAGGTTATCTAGATGGTTGGGTCTGTAGTGAGGTTATCTAGATGGTTGGGTCTGTAGTGTTCAACAGCAGTACCTCTGTAGTGAGGTTATCTATATGGTTAGGTCTGTAGTGAGGTTATCTAGATGGCTGGGTCTGTAGTGAGGTTATCTAGATGGTTGTGTCTGTAGTGAGGTTATCTAGATGGTTGGGTCTGTAGTGAGGTTATCTAGATGGTGAGGTCTGTAGTGAGGTTATCTAGATGGCTGGGTCGGTAGTGTTCAGGTTATCAGCAGGTTGGGTCTGTAGTGAGGTTATCTAGATGGCTGGGTCTGTAGTGAGGTATCTGTAGATGGTTGGGTTAGGTCTGTAGTGAGGTTATCTAGATGGTTGGGTCTGTAGTGTTCAACAGCAGTACCTCTGTAGTGAGGTTATCTATGGTGTTGGTCTGATGAGGTTATCTAGATGGTTGGGTCTGTAGTGAGGTTATCTAGATGGTGAGGTCTGTAGTTATCTACTCTTGACTGTAGTGAGGTTTCTGTAGTGAGGTTATCTAGATGGTTGGGTCTGTAGTGAGGTTATCTAGATTCAACAGCTTAGTGTCAACAGCAGTACCTCTGTAGTGAGGTTATCTAGATGGTTAGGTCTGTAGTGAGGTTATCTAGATGGCTGGGTCTGTAGTGAGGTTATCTAGATGGCTGGGTCTGTAGTGTTCAACAGCAGTACCTCTGTAGTGAGGTTATCTAGATGGTTAGGTCTGTAGTGAGGTTATCTAGATGGTGTTGTGTCTGTAGTGAGGTTATCTAGATGGTTAGGTCTGTAGTGAGGTTATCTAGATGGTGAGGTCTGTAGTGAGGTTATCTAGATGGTTGGGTCTGTAGTGAGGTTATCTAGATGGTTAGGTCTGTAGTGAGGTTATCTAGATGGTTGGGTCTGTAGTGAGGTTATCTAGATGGTTGAGGTCTGGTAGGTCTGTAGTGAGGTTATCTAGATGGTTGGGTCTGTAGTGAGGTTATCTAGATGGTTAGGTCTGTAGGTGAGATGGTTATCTAGATGGTTAGGTCTGTAGTGAGGTTATCTAGATGGCTGGGTCTGTAGTGTTCAAGAGCAGTTACCTCTGTAGTGAGGTTATCTAGATGGTTGGGTCTGTAGTGAGGTTATCTAGATGGTTGGGTCTGTAGTGTTCAACAGCAGTACCTCTGTAGTGAGGTTATCTAGATGGTTGGGTCTGTAGTGAGGTTATCTAGATGGCTGGGTCTGTAGTGATGTTATCTAGATGGTTAGGTCTGTAGTGAGGTTATCTAGATGGCTGGGTCTGTAGTGTTCAACAGCAGTACCTCTGTAGTGAGGTTATCTAGATGGCTGGGTCTGTAGTGTTCAACAGCAGTACCTCTTTAGTGAGGTTATCTAGATGGTTGGGTCTGTAGTGAAGTTATCTATATGGTTGGATCTGTAGTGTTCAACAGCAGTACCTCTGTAGTGAGGTTATCTAGATGGTCAGGTCTGTAGTGAGGTTATCTAGATGGTGAGGTCTGTAGTGAGGATATCTAGATGGTTAGGTCTGTAGTGAGGTTATCTAGATGGTTGGGTCTGTAGTGAGGTTATCTAGATGGTGAGTTCTGTAGTGAGGTTATCTAGATGGTTAGGTCTGTAGTGAGGTTATCTAGATGGTTGGGTCTGTAGTGAGGTTATGTAGTGAGGTTATCTAGATGGTGGGTCTGTAGAGGTCTGTAGTGAGGTTATCTAGATGGTGAGGTCTGTAGTGAGGTTATCTAGATGGCTGGGTCTGTAGTGTTCAACAGCAGTCTGTAGTGAGGTTATCTAGATGGTTGGGTCTGTAGTGAGGTTATCTAGATGGCTGGGTCTGTAGTGATGGTTATCTAGATGGTTGGGTCTGTAGTGTTCAACAGCAGTACCTCTGTAGTAGGGAGGTTATCTAGATGGCTGGGTCTGTAGTGTTCTTGGTGGTGTTGTGTTGTAGGGAGGTTATCTAGATGGTTAGTCTGTAGTACCTCTGTAGTGAGGTTATCTAGATGGTCTGGGTCTGTAGTGAGGTTATCTAGATGGCTGGGTCTGTAGTGTGACATTCAGGTTATCAGGCCTCTGTAGTGAGGTTATCTAGATGGTTAGGTCTGTAGTGAGGTTATCTAAATGGCTGGGTCTGTAGTGAGGGTATCTAGATGGTTGGGTCTGTAGTGTTCAACAGCAGTACCTCTGTAGTGAGGTTATCTAGATGGCTGGGTCTGTAGTGAGGTTATCTAGATCGGCTGGGTCTGTAGTGAGGTTATCTAGATGGTGAGTTCTGTAGTGAGGTTATCTAGATGGTTGGGTCTGAGTTCTGTAGTGAGGTTATCTAGATGGTGAGGTCTGTAGTGAGGTTATCTAGATGGTTAGGTCTGTAGTGAGGTTATCTAGATGGTTAGGTCTGTAGTGAGGTTATCTAGATGGTTAGGTCTGTAGTGAGGTCTGTAGTGAGGTTATCTAGATGACGTTCCTTGGGTCTGTAGTGAGGTTATCTAGATGGTTGGGTCTGTAGTGAGGTTATCTAGATGGTGAGGTCTGTAGTGAGGTTATCTAGATGGTAGGTCTGTAGTGAGGTTATCTAGATGGTTAGGTCTGTAGTGAGGTTATCTAGATGGTTAGGTCTGTAGTGAGGTTATCTAGATGGTCAGGTCTGTAGGAGGTTATCTAGATGTTAGAGGTCTGTAGTGAGGTTATCTAGATGGTTGGGTCTGTAGTGGGGTTATCTAGATGGTTATGGCTGGGTCTGTAGTGAGGTTATCTAGATGGTTAGGTCTGTAAGTGAGGTTATCTAGATGGTTAGGTCTGTAGTGAGGTTATCTAGATGGTTAGGTCTGTTCAACAGAGGTCTGTAGATGGTCATGGGTCTTATAACAGATGGTTAGGTCTGTAGTGAGGTTATCTAGATGGTGGGGTCTGTAGTGAGGTTATCTAGATGGTTAGGTCTGTAGTGAGGTTATCTAGATGGCTGGGTCTGTAGTGTTCAACAGAGTACCTCTGTAGTGTTCCTAGATGGTGGGTTAGTGAGGTCTAGATGGTTGGGTCTGTAGTGTTCAACAGCAGTACCTCTGTAAGGTTATTCTTGGTGGTGTTGTGTTGTAGGAGGTTATCTAGATGGCTGGGTCTGTTAGTAAATGTTCAACAGCAGTCCTTTGAGGTCTGTGTTGTAGGGAGGTTATCTAGATGGCTGGGTCTGTAGTGACTCTTATTCCTTCCTGTGTTGTTTATCTAGATGGTGGGTCTGTAGTAACTCTTGACATTCCTTGGTGGTGTTGTGTTGTAGGGAGGTTATCTAGATGGCTGGGTCTGTAGTAACTCTTGACGTTCCTTGGTGGTGTTGTGTTGTAGGGAGGTTATCTAGATGGCTGGGTCTGTAGTGACTCTTGACATTCCTTGGTGGTGTTGTGTTGTAGGGAGGTTATCTAGATGGTCTGTAGTGACTCTTGACATTCCTTGGTGGTGTTCTGTTGTAGGAGGTTATCTAGATCTGGGTCTGTAGTGACTCTTGACGTTCCTTGGTGGTGTTGTGTTGTAGGAGGTTATCTAGATGGCTGGGTCTGTAGTGTTACATCTAATAGTGACTCTTGACATTCCTTGGTGGTGTTGTGTTGTAGGGAGGTTATCTAGATGGCTGGGTCTGTAGTAACTCTTGACGTTCCTTGGTGGTGTTGTGTTGTAGGGAGGTTATCTAGATGGCTGGGTCTGAGGTACCTCTGTGTAACTCTTGACATTCCTTGGTGGTGTTGTGTTGTAGGGAGGTTCTCTAGATGGCTTTGTGTTAATCCAGCAGTACGTTGTAGGAGGTTATCTAGATGGTTGGGTCTGTACCTCTGTCAGTGAGGTTATCACACAGTCTTTGAGGTTATCTAGATGGCTGGGTCTGTAGTGTTCAGACAGGCAGTACTCCTCTGTAGTGAGGTTATCTAGATGGCTGGGTCTGTAGTGTTCAACAGCATGTACTCTGTAGGGAGGTTATCTAGATGGTTGGGTCTGTAGTGTTAACTTGTGGTGTTGTGTTGTAGGGAGGTTATCTAGATGGCTGGGTCTGTAGTAACTCTTGACGTTCCTTGGTGGTGTTGTGTTGTAGGGAGGTTATCTAGATGGGGCTGGGTTCCTGTGTGTTAAGTGATGTTCCAGTAATGGCTGGGTCTTGTAACATTCCTTGGTATCTAGTGTTGTGTTGTAGGGTGTAGTTATCTAGATGGCTGGGTCTGTAGTAACTCTTGACGTTGTGTTGTTGAGTGAGGGCTTTGTGTGTTGTGTTGTAACAGTCTGTGTGTGGGTGTACATGTGTGATGCCGTGTCATGTGTGAGGTTATAAGGTAGATGTGTCTGGTCATGTAGTAACTTGACAGTCCTTGTGGTGTTGTGATCATTTAATAACAGACAGTCTTTAAGGTAGTTCTCTGATCATTTAATAACAGACAGTCTTTAAGGTAGTTCTCTGATCATTAATAACACGTGTCTTTGTGTAGTTCTCTGATCATTTAATAACAGACAGTCTTTAAGGTAGTTCTCTGATGTTTAACCACAGGATTTAAGGTGTTCACTTTAATTTTAGGAGAAGGGTCTTTAAGGTAGTGACTGGAGCGGAATCAATGGAACAGATCAATTTACAGGTAGTTCTCTGATCATTTGGTAACAGACAGTGGTTTCCGTGTTTTGATGCATTTTCCGGACGTCATTACGAGCAGTTCCTCCCCTCAGCAGCCTGAGTGTATCTGAATGTCTCTGATCATCTAATAACAGACAGCCAGGTGGTTCTCTGATCATGGTTAATAACGGGGTCAGTATTTAAAGGACTTCTGCCATCACCATGGATAAAGAGTTTTAAAAAGACGGGAGGAGATGAACAGACCACCCAGAGACTTTGGAGACAGTCTTTAAGGGAGTTCATGGGATCATTTAATAACAGACAGTACCACTGTGGTTCTCTGATCATTTAATAACAGACAGACTTTAAGAGTCTGGCCAAGGGAGGCATGGGATTCTTTACAGGTCTGTAGTTCTCTGATCATTAATAACAGACAGTCTTTAAGGGACCACTGTGGTTCTCTGATCATTAATAACAGACAGTATTTAAGGTAGTTCTCTGATCATTTAATATCAGACAGTCTTTAAGGTAGTTCTCTGATCATTAATAACAGACAGTCTTTAAGGTAGTTCTCTGATCATTAATAACAGACAGTCTTTAAGGTAGTTCTCTGATCATTTAATAACAGACAGTCTTTAAGGTAGTTCTCTGATCATTAATAACAGACAGTCTTTAAGGTAGTTCTCTGATCATTTAATAACAGACAGTATTTAAGGTAGTTCTCTGATCATTAATAACAGACAGTCTTTAAGGTAGTTCTCTGATCATTTAATAACAGACAGTCTTTAAGGTAGTTCTCTGATCATTTAATAACAGACAGTCTTTAAGGGACCACTGTAGTTCTCTGATCATTTAATAACAGACAGTATTTAAGGTAGTTCTCTGATCATTTAATAACAGACAGTCTTTAAGGTAGTTCTCTGATCATTAATAACAGACAGTATTTAAGGTAGTTCTCTGATCATTTAATAACAGACAGTCTTTAAGGTAGTTCTCTGATCATTTAATAACAGACAGTCTTTAAGGTAGTTCTCTGATCATTTAATAACAGACAGTCTTTAAGGTAGTTCTCTGATCATTTAATAACAGACAGTCTTTAAGGTAGTTCTCTGATCATTAATAACAGACAGTCTTTAAGGTAGTTCTCTGATCATTTAATAACAGACAGTATTTAAGGTAGTTCTCTGATCATTAATAACAGACAGTCTTTAAGTTAATTATCTGATCATTTAATAACAGACAGTATTTAAGGTAGTTCTCTGATCATTTAATAACAGACAGTCTTTAAGGTAGTTCTCTGATCATTTAATAACAGACAGTCTTTAAGGTAGTTCTCTGATCATTTAATAACAGACAGTATTTAAGGTAGTTCTCTGATCATTTAATAACAGACAGTCTTTAAGGTAGTTCTCTGATCATTTAATAACAGACACTTCATCCAGAGACCCTTAGTGAACCACTCAATTCCGATAAAAGTAATTCATATAGAAAATATACGAGGGGGAATTGGGATTTCAGTTTACTTCCTAAAACTGACTGAATTAACTTGGACTTGACCACAACCCTGCGGGGAACACATGTTCGTTTGTATGTCGCCCATGTGGGGGGTGGGGGGGGGGACGCACCCTAAACTGTGGGGTTGAAAGCACATGTTCCCATATTGTCCTTGGTGATGAGTCAGGGGAGTTTAAGGCCCTGTGTTGAATATTAAACCGATGATTCAACAACACGTTACATGAGCTGCATCCCAAATGGGCCCCCCTATTCCCTATGTAGTGCACTACTTTTTGACCAAGGCCTATAGGGCTATGCAGGAACTAGGGTGCCATTTTGGGAAGCATCCGTGCTGTTGACTACAGCACGACCTTGACATTATAGTAGTAAAAGGTAATTATACTGCATGATGTGCATTTTAATGGAAAAATCATTTCGCAGGAGTGGGCTTTAAATCAATAGATTTAATGTTACAGACAGAATATAGGGGGAAACTGCTCATGTAAAGCCACCTCTATTGATACAGGACCTAAAGTAGGGTCGTCTCCTCTATTGATACAGGACCTAAAGTAGGGTCGTCTACCTCTATTGATTCAGGGCCTAAAGTAGGGTCGTCTACCTCTATTGATACAGGACCAAAAGTAGGGTCGATTCTACCTCTATTGATTCAGGGCCTAAAGTAGGTTTACCTCTATTGTCGCTAAAATCTACCTCTATTGATTCAGGACCTAAAGTAGGGTCGTCTACCTCTATTGATACAGGACCTAAAGTAGGGTCGTCTACCTCTATTGATTCAGGACCTAAAGTAGGGTCGTCTACCTCTATTGATTCAGGACCTAAAGTAGGGTCGTCTACCTCTATTGATACAGGACCTAAAGTAGGGTCGTTACTTGTCTTGATAAGGCCAAGCTTTTTAAAACACAACAACAAATGAACCCTCTTCATTAAGGACAATTTAATGTTAAATGTAATTTCCTCCCGGACAGAGTGGTTTTCAAGAGGTTGTTCTTTCCTGTTAGTCTTGAATAGACCTTTGTGTTGGATACAATGGAGCCCTGACGGTCCTCTCTCTCTCTCTCTCTCTCTCTCTCTCTCTCTCTCTCTCTCTCTCTCTCTCTCTCTCTCTCCTCTCTCTCTCTCTCTGATCTCTGTCCTCTCTCTCTGTCTCTCTCTGTCTCTCTCTCCCTCTCTCCTCTCTCCCTCTCTCCTCTCTCTCTCTGTCTCTCTCTGTAGGGGGTCGTTGGTGGGGTAACAGGCATCGTCACCAAACCTGTGGAAGGTATGTTTATTCACAACGCTCTGACCTGTTGCTGAACTCTTCTTCCTCTCCCATCACTCATAAATGTTCAATACATATTTCCTTTCCAATTTTGTGTGGAAACAGAAGTTTCCTCGACCCTTCAAAATTGTGGAGAATATATAGAATGTCCGAGTGGACAAAACATTATGAACACCTGCTCTTTCCGTGAACACAGACTGACCAGGTGAATCCAGGTGAAAGCTATGCTCCCTTATTGATGGCACCTGTTTGTTAAATCCACTTCAATCAGTGTAGATGAAGGGGAGGAGTCAGGTTAAAGAGACATGACATTTTTATGTGTCATACAGAGGGTGAATGGGCAAGAACAGGGTGTGGTAGTAGGTGCCAGGCGTACCTGTTTGTGTCAAGAACTGCAACGCTGCTGGGTTTTTTGACGCTCAACAGTTTCTCATGTTGATCAAGAATGATCCACCACCCAAAGGACAACTTGACACAACTGTGGGAAGCATTGGAGTCAACATGGGACCAGCATCCCTGTGGAACGCTTTCAAACACCTTGTAGATCTGATTTGAGTTAAGATCTCAAATAGCCGTCGCCAACGGTGACAGCAGTCTGGGAATGTTTTCAGACACATTGACTGTTTCCACATGTATAAACAATACCGCATCATGACGTCACAATACCGCATCATGACGTCACAATACCCCCATCATGACGTCACGGAAAGAGCAGGTGTTCATAATGTTTTGTCCACTCATGACGTCACAATACCGCATTATGACGTCACAACATTGAGTTAAGATCTCAAATAGCCGTCGCCAACGGTGACAGCAGTCTGGGAATGTTTTCAGACACATTGACTGTTTCCACATGTATAAACAATACTGCATCATGACATCACAATACCCCATCATGACATCACAATACCCCATCATGACGTCACAATACCCCATCATGACGTCACAATACCCCATCATGTCGTCACAATACCCCATCATGACGTCACAATACCCCATCATGACGTCACAATACCCCATCATGACATCACAATACCCCATCATGACGTCACAATACCCCATCATGACGTCACAATACCCCATCATGACGTCACAATACCCCATCATGACGTCACAATACCCCATCATGACGTCACAATACCGCACCATGACGTCACAATACCCCATCATGACATCACAATACCGCATCATGACATCACAATACCCCATCATGACATCACAATACCGCATCATGACATCACAATACCCCATCATGACATCACAATACCCCATCATGACGTCACAATACCGCATCATGACGTCACAATACCCCATCATGACGTCACAACATTGAGTTAAGATCTCAAATAGCCGTCGCCAACGGTGACAGCAGTCTGGGAATGTTTTCAGACACATTGACTGTTTCCACATGTATAAACAATACCCCATCATGACATCACAATACCCCATCATGACATCACAATACCCCAATGACGCCACAATACCCCATCATTTCCTCACAATACCCCATCATGACGTCACAATACCCCATCATGACGTCACAATACCCCATCATGACATCACAATACCCCATTTGACGTCACAATACCCCATCATGAATGTACATCATGACGTCACAATACCCCATCATGACATCACAATACTGCATCATGACGTCACAATACAGATCTGACATCACAATACCCCATCATGACGTCACAATACCGCATCATGACATCACAATTGATGACGCACAACATTGAGTTAAGATCTCAAATAGCCCGCCAACGGTGACAGCAGTCTGGGAATGTTTTCAGACACATTGACTGTTTCCACATGTATAAACAATACCGCATCATGACATCACAATACCCCATCATGACATCACAATACCCCATCATGACATCACAATACCCCATCATGACGTCACAATACCGCATCATGACGTCACAATACCGCATCATGACGTCACAACATTGAGTTAAGATCTCAAATAGCAGTCGCCAACGGTGACAGCAGTCTGAATGTTTTCAGACATCATTGAATGTTTCCATCCACAATACCCCATCATGACATCACAATACCCATCATGACATCACAATACCCCATCATGACATCACAATAGCATCATGACATCACAATACCCCATCATGACGTCACAATACCGCATCATGACGTCTGTGGGCATCATGCGTCACAAACACCATCATGAGATCTGATTTGAGTTAAGATCTCAAATAGCATCGCCGCATCAACGGTGACAGCAGTCTGGGAATGTTTTCAGACACATTGACTGTTTCCACATGTATAAACAATACCCCATCATGACATCACAATACCCCATCATGACATCACAATACCCCATCATGACATCACAATACCCCATCATGACGTCACAATACCCCATCATGACGTCACAATACCCCATCCGTCACAATACCGCATCATCATCATGACATCACAATACCCCATCATGACGTCACAATACCCCATCATGACGTCACAATACCCATCATGACGTCACAATACCGCATCATGACGTCACAATACCCCATCATGACGTCACAACATTGAGACGTCACAATACCAGTCTGGGAATGTTTTCAGACACATTGACTGTTTCCACATGTATAAACAATACCCCATCATGACATCACAATACCGCATCATGACATCACAATACCCCATCATGACATCACAATACCCCATCATGACATCACAATACCCCATCATGACATCACAATACCCCATCATGACATCACAATACCCCATCATGACGTCACAATACCCCATCATGACGTCACAATACCCATCATCATGCGTCACAATACCGCATCATGACGTCACAATACCCCATCACGACGTCACAATA
The DNA here is from genome assembly GCF_036934945.1 of Oncorhynchus masou masou. Taxonomy (NCBI): domain Eukaryota; kingdom Metazoa; phylum Chordata; class Actinopteri; order Salmoniformes; family Salmonidae; genus Oncorhynchus; species Oncorhynchus masou. The sequence continues at coordinate 132,309 of NW_027014646.1, read as the reverse complement.
CCGCATCACGACGGCGTCACCGGTCACAATACCCCATCATGACGTCACAATACGCATCACCCCATCATGACGACATCACAATACCCCATCATGACGTCACAATACCCCATCATGACGTCACAATACCCCATCGCGACGTCACAATACCGCATCGCGACGTCACAATACCGCATCGCGACGTCACAATACCGCATCATGCAGTCACAATACCGCATCGCGACAAAGCAACAAAAAAAATGCAATTGCAAATTTTTGCCATTGTATGCTCCTCAGACCAACAAATATTTTAATATCATCCACATAAGAGTCACAGCAAAATATTTAGTATGATTTCATCTACATTATTTTAGGCCCAGCTTTTGGAACTTTATCTTTCCTGGATAAAGCCACTATAATGTGATCACTGCATCCAATGGGTACGGATACAGCTTTAGAACAAAGCTCTACAGTGTTAGTAAAAATGTGACCAATACATGTGGATGATCTTGTTCCTGTCGTGTTTGTAAACACCCTGGTAGGTTGATTAATAACCTGAACCAGATTAGACACTGGTTACAGTGAGAAGCTTCCTCTTGAGCGGACAGCTTCATGACAACCAGTCAATATTCAGATCCCCAAGAAAGTAGACCTCTCTGTTTACATGAAAAACTATCAAGCATTTCACACACATTATATTTAGATACTGACGGTTAGCACTTGGTGGCCTATAGCAGCCACAACACTTCAATAACACTTAACATAAGATCTTCTCTAAGCATTACGGGGGGGTGCAACTCAATATTAGGAAGGAGTTCTTAATGTTTTGTACGCTCAGCGTATGTTGAACATGTCATTGCTATATTTCCAGTGTAGCTGGTGTTGTGTGTTAACCTTGAGGTCTAACTCTTGTTTGATTCTCTGTCTCTCTATCGCCCCCCTCAGGGGCCAAGAAGGAGGGAGCGGCGGGGTTCTTCAAGGGCATAGGGAAGGGTCTGGTGGGGGTGGTGGCCAGGCCAACAGGGGGCATCGTAGACATGGCCTCCAGCACCTTCCAAGGCATACAGAGGTTAGTAGAGAAACACAGGACACTATAGGGGTTAGTAGAGAGACACAGGACACTACAGGGGTTAGTAGAGACATACAGGACACTACAGGGGTTAGTAGAGACACAGGACACTACACGGGTTAGTAGAGACATACAGGACACTACAGAGGTTAGTAGAGGGACACAGGACACTACAGAGGTTAGTAGAGACACAGGACACTACAGGGGTTAGTAGAGACACAGGACACTACAGAGGTTAGTAGAGAGACACAGGACACTACAGAGGTTAGTAGAGAGACACAGGACACTACAGGGGTTAGTAGAGACATACAGGACACTACAGGGGTTAGTAGAGAGACACAGGACACTACAGGGGTTAGTAGAGACGGGACACTACAGGGGTTAGTAGAGACATACAGGACACTACAGGGGTTAGTAGAGAGACACAGGACACTACAGAGGTTAGTAGAGAGACACAGGACACTACAGGGGTTAGTAGAGAGACACAGGACACTACAGGGGTTAGTAGACACAGGACACAGGACACTACAGGGGTTAGTAGAGACATACAGGACACTACAGGGGTTAGTAGAGAGACACAGGACACTACAGGGGTTAGTAGAGACAGACACACAGGGTTAGTAGAGAGACACAGGGGTTACAGGACACTACAGGGGTTAGTAGAGACATACAGGACACTACAGGGGTTAGTAGAGACATACAGGACACTACAGGGGTTAGTTAGAGAGACATACAGGACACTACAGGGGTTAGTAGAGACACAGGACACTACAGGGGGTTAGAGAGACACAGGACACTACAGGGGTTAGTAGAGAGACACAGGACACTACAGGGGTTAGTAGAGAGACACAGGACACTACAGGGGTTAGTAGAGAGACACAGGACACTACAGGGGTTAGTAGAGACATACAGGACACTACAGGGGTTAGTAGAGACATACAGGACACTACAGGGGTTAGTAGAGACATACAGACACTACAGGACACTACAGGGGTTAGTAGAGACATACAGGACACTACAGGGGTTAGTAGAGACACAGGACACTACAGGGGTTAGTAGAGACACAGGACACTACAGGGGTTAGTAGAGACACAGGACACTACAGGGGTTAGTAGAGACACAGGACACTACAGGGGTTAGTAGAGAGACACAGGACACTACAGGGGTTAGTAGAGACATACAGGACACTACAGGGGTTAGTAGAGACACAGGACACTACAGGGGTTAGTAGAGACATACAGGACACTACAGGGGTTAGTAGAGACATACAGGACACTACAGAGGTTAGTAGAGACATACAGGACACTACAGGGGTTAGTAGAGAGACACAGGACACTACAGGGGTTAGTAGAGACACAGGACACTACAGGGGTTAGTAGAGAGACACAGGACACTACAGGGGTTAGTAGAGACACAGGACACTACAGGGGTTAGTAGAGAGACACAGGACACTACAGGGGTTAGTAGAGAGACACAGGACACTACAGGGGTTAGTAGAGAGACACAGGACACTACAGGGGTTAGTAGAGAGACACAGGACACTACAGGGGTTAGTAGAGAGACACAGGACACTACAGGGGTTAGTAGAGACATACAGGACACTACAGGGGTTAGTAGAGAGACACAGGACACTACAGGGGTTAGTAGAGACATACAGGACACTACAGGGGTTAGTAGAGACACAGGACACTACAGGGGTTAGTAGAGAGACACAGGACACTACAGGGGTTAGTAGAGACATACAGGACACTACAGGGGTTAGTAGAGGCGGGAGACACAGGACACTACAGGGGTTAGTAGAGGCGGGACACTACAGGGGTTAGTAGAGGCGGGACACTACAGGGGTTAGTAGAGCGGGAGGGGGCGGGACACTACAGGGGTTAGTAGAGACATACGGGACACTACAGGGGTTAGTAGAGGCGGGACACTACAGGGGTTAGAGAGACACAGGACACTACAGGGGTTAGAGGCGGGACACTAGAGGCGGGACACACAGGGGTTAGTAGAGGCGGGACACTACAGGGGTAGAGGCGGGACACTACAGGGGTTGTAGAGGCGGGACACTACAGGGGTTTTATTTGGAATGCTTTGTTTAATGTGGTATAGTGTAACATTATTTATGTCTCTGTCTGCCGGTCATAACCATGTTTGGTGCTTTATGTTCTGTACCTTATAATTCTGACTAATTTTGTTAACTGTTCTGTTTTCATTTTGTTTTCTCATAAGTTAATGCCTTGGAGATGTTGTTTTTGTCTTTCTGTTGAGTGAGTATTTGGTGAGATGTGGGAAAGCTTTGGTAATTACTGGGCAGCCATAGTGAACACTTGATGTTCACGTGACCCACACCGGGATCATAGGGGAGGGGTTTGGGATCATAGGGGAGGGGTTTGGGATCATAGGGGAGGGGTTTGGGATCATGGGGGAGGGGTGTGGGATCATAGGGGAGGGGTTTGGGATCATAGGGGAGGGGTTTGGGATCATAGGGGGAGGGGTTTGGGATCATAGGGGAGGGGTTTGGGATCATATGGGAGGGGTTTGGGATCATAGGGGAGGGGTTTGGGACTATGGGGGAGGGTTCTGGCACTATGGGGGAGGGTTCTGGCACTATGGGGGAGGGTTCTGGCACTATGGGGAGGGTTCTGGCACTATGGTGGAGGGGTTTGGGATCATGGGGGAGGGGTTTGGGACTATGGGGGAGGGGTTTGGCTGGCATGGAGGGTTAGTTGTCTTTCTCATAGATCAGATTGTCTGTCAGAGAGGTAAGTGACTGCATGATGTTAAAGTAGTTATTATGCTGTTATAACATGTTACAGATCAAACCAAAGGAAATGATTGGTTCATGCTCAACATTTAACCCCTCCCCTCCATCATTGTTAACTGCTTCTGCCCTGACTCCTCCCCCTGCTCCATTCTGCAGCATCGTGAGGTTCCCACAGACTAAACCCATGAGGACTGAACAGACTGGGAGAGAGCACATTGGTCATCACATTGGTCAGATCGCTTATGGAAGCCCCTCCTCCACCTGTTCTCTCCTCTGGGATTGGCCGACTGCACTAAACCCATGAGGACTGAACAGACTGGGAGAGAGCAAGACTATATCGTTACCGTAAATCTCTTGAAGATTAGAGCTTCTGTTCTCAGCAGATCGTTCTGTATCTCAGTAACTTAAACATCACATTGGTCAGATCGCTTATAGAAGCCCCTCCTCCACCTGTTCTCTCCTCTGGGATTGGCCGACTGCACGAGCGCACGACCACTGCCATGCAGAGATTGGCAGTTTGGCAACGTTTTTTTGTTGCAAAAAAACAAACATTAAAAAACAAAACATAGAGAAAATATAAAATCCACCACATGTCAGAAACCCAGGTTGTATCGCCCCCGGGGGCTCCAGGTCTGTGATAGACTGTAATGCATCGTAGACTGGAATGGCGTTTTGGGGGGGGAATGTGCTGGAATGTAGCTGGGTTAGTTTACATGGTTGATACGGGGGCTGAAATGACTCTTCGAAACGGCACTCTGACTGGACGACACAGCCAAGTAGACCATTCAGTCTCTATTGTCACTTTACCCCCCCCCCCTCCCTCAAGCTTTCTCATAACCTCCCTTCCTCCTCCTCTCACCTCTCCAGGTACCTAATGTTCAGCCAAAACATTCCTAATTCCCCAGTGGTTCTGAGATGCCAAAACACAGCCCCCCCCCCCACCATCACATAGTATTTAAGTCCATTCACCACCTCATTCATTATCCTTCACAAAGCATATGACTCACATATCAAGTCCTGATAACCTGATGAAATTATTGTTCCATGCTTTCACACTAGAGGTAACGAAAGGTGAGATACTGGAACACACACACACACACACACGTGCACGCGTACGTACTCATGCACCGTTTGCCTCCCTCTTTGGGCTGAACCGGTTTTTTAAGTTAGTGATTTCTTTCAGATGCAGGATTCTGTTAGTGCTGATTGTTTTCGTTGTAATGTTGTCCTACTCTGCTACTGTGTCGAGCTCATTGGGAAGACATTACAGAGCAGTTTTGTTATGAGTTTGGGTCCGAAAGCAAACTACTACTTGTTTTTGTTCTTGTTCTTGATTCATGAAACCCTTCTGGATGGTGGGGTTGTGATTGGCTCTCTGAGATATGACGGTGCATTCTGATTGGCTCTGTGAGATATGACGGTGCTTTCTGATTGGCTCTGTGAGATGTGACAGTGCTCTCTGAGATATGACGGTGCGTTCTGATTGGCTCTCTGAGATATGACGGTGCTTTTTGATCAGGCTGTGAGATGACGGTGCTTTTGATCAGGCTGTGAGATTGGCAGGGTTGCGATCTGACGGCGAGAGGATGGCGTTGTGATTGGCAGGGTGGCAGAGTCAGGTTAGCAACCCACTTTAGAAGGACACTAAAACACCCATGGCTGGAGTGACTTGTCCAAGCTGAGGTCACTAAAACACCCATGGCGACTTGTCCAGACTTGATCCGAGAGGACGGAATCATCCGACCTTATGGCGACTTGTCCAGGTTAGGAGGACACTAAAACGCCATGGCTGGAGGTAGACTTGTCCAGGTTAGAAGGACACTAAAACACCCATGGCCTGTCCAGGTTAGCAACCCACCTTAGAAGGTCACTAAAACACCCATGGCTGGAGGTAGACTTGTCCAGGTTAGCAACCCACCTTAGAAGGTCACTAAAACACCCATGGCTGGAGGTAGACTTGTCCAGGTTAGCAACCCACCTTAGAAGGACACTAAAACACCCATGGCTGGAGGTAGACTTGTCCAGGTTAGCAACCCACCTTAGAAGGACACTAAAACACCCATGGCTGGAGGTAGACTTGTCCAGGTTAGCAACCCACCTTAGAAGGACACTAAAACACCCATGGCTGGAGGTAGACTTGTCCAGGTTAGCAACCCACCTTAGAAGGACACTAAAACACCCATGGCTGGAGGTAGACCAGGACCATACAACCTTAGAAGGACATAACAACTAGTCCTTTTTACTATTTTAATTTCTGCACTTTTCTATTCTAAATTATATAGTTTAAGAACGACTGAGTCAAACTGAAAGTGTCATCTTGAAACCAATGAGTATAATCTTTTGTCTTTACAGAAATGAAACATTCATGTCTTTCTCTTTGACACACCCGATAGCCTTGAACTGTTTTTCCACCTCTAATTTCCTCCCTGTCCTTTTGTTTTTCTCCTTCTCTTTCTCTCTCTCTCCTCCTCTCTCTTTCTCCTTCATGCAGCATGATGAGGAATAGAAGGGGTTGAGGTTGATTATGGGGGTTGTGTGTTTTCTACGTGATGTAATTCAAGTCCTAGTAATCAATTATCTTAGTTCTATCAACGGTCAGTTGACGTGGAGTTAAAATGTCTGATCGTTGAAATGTCGACACACACACACACACACACACACACACATAGGTGAAGCTCTGTGTCAAAGTTCAAACTCCTTTTTCTATATCTGGTTTGTAAATGTGTATACTATGCTGATTTCGTGACTCTTAATTCCGTTTTCTTCGCTGAAGACTGAATAGTTTTGCATGCCAAAGGGAAAACATCTCTGTCCGTACAATACCTCAGTCCTGTTTTTGTATTACTATTGCCGAATTAAATCTTTTGCAATTTTTCTTCGTATTTACAGAATTCGGAAATTAAACGATTTAGCCTGCTATAATATATGCAGATCATTTGTCCAGCCCTTTATAAACTACCCTATATAAAAAATAATAATAAATGATTGAACATAATATTTTACTAAAGAAATGTAGTCTTTTTGTTTTTTTTTTGACTAGTAACGATACTCCAGCAGACATTTGCAATATTTTTATAAAAGGTTCACAGCGTCACCTTGGAAATCCCTGCTTTCCTATCTGTATATACTGTATGCACTCATAATGATATATTGATGCTATACTCTTACATTCGTTTGTACATGAGTTACTATAGCCGTATGCTAAATGATTTAGAAACTGTGCTATTGTTCAAAGAAGCATGACCAAATTAATGTTATATTTGATATATATATGCAATCCATAACTCCCTCGTTAGTCTGACTGCCTTAAACTATATGAATGTATGTTAATGTGACGGGGTAATGCTTTGTTTCTATTGGTCAATACATTCACTATGTGACGGGTAATGCTTTGTTTCTATTGGTCAATACATTCACTATGTTCTGTTGTCTGTGTGTGATGTCACTTTCCACCTGAAATCTAATAAACCTATATACACTCACTTAATTACATGTGGAAAATCCATTGCAATGATTTGCTCGTTTTACGGGTAAAGTTTGCTTAGAAAGGGAAGTTTAGCTACAACATAATTTGTGTTATTATTAGATTACAAATGAAGACGTCGAGCTGTTTTCCAATACTCATACTCACCCCACTAACTCTTATTATTTGTGACGTGAATTGAGTGTATAGTATGCTTCTTGGTTGTAGTATGTATATATATATATAGTTAGTATGACAAGTTTATTCACATCATTCTTAGCTAAGTGGTATTTTATTTTACCTTTATTTAACATGGCAAGTCGGATAAAGAACAAATTCTTATTTTCAATGACGGCCTAGGAACAGTGGGGTTAACTACCTGTTCAGGGGCAGAACGACAGATTTGTACCTTGTCAGCTCGGGGATTTGAACTTGCAACAATTCAGTTACAAGTCCAACGCTCTAACCACTAGGCTACCATGTCGTTGTGCGTTTCAATCGACAGTGGCTACCTATTCCGATTTCAGAGCGCTCTCGCGCAGAATAACCGCTGAATTTACAAAACGCTCTACACTCGTAGAATACGGCCGGTGTCAATAAACGTCAACAAGAAAAAAGATAAATTAAATTGTTACCAGGAGCACAGTTAGTCACCAAGTCTCTGGATAACATGAAAACAGCCTAACCAGCTCTGCTAGGGTGAGTAAAATGGTCAGAGTGAGGTGTTCTCTCATTAGTATCTGGAAGTAGCTAGCCAACGTCGGGCGCTTGACTGCCGTTGAACGCTCGGATCAACGCTACTCCTCGTGTGCACTCAACGCTCTCAATTTTACAAACGGACAATCTGGCAAACGCTCTGGATTTGACTGCAGATTATAATTTTACAAACACACACCCGAAATCGTAAAATGTTTAGCTAGTCGTTTGTTATGGTAACAAGCTAGCAAGAGGTTGCATAGCAACAGCATCAGCTTCCGGGTAGACAGGCGACGCTCTAGTACGCTCAACTGAAACAATACCGTTTGGTTTACAGTATACTAAAGTGAACTAATAGCTCAGTATATACTGGAAACAATACAGTGAACGTTATACAGTATGTTTATGGGTATTTGAACTCAGCAGTGAACTAATAGTATATATAGTATATACTCGTTAAGTATGTAGTATACAGTATGTTAGTATGGGTATTCGAACACAGCAGTGAACTAATAGTATATACTCATTAAGTATGCAGTATGTTAGGATGGGTATTCGAACACAGCAGTGAACTAATAGTATATAGTATATACTCATTAAGTATGTAGTATACAGTATGTTAGGATGGGTATTCAAACACAGCAGTGAACTAATAGTATATAGTATATACTCATTAAGTATGCAGTATGTTAGGATGGGTATTCGAACACAGCTCATGTATTTGTATGTTTTCACACATGGACACTGCTCCTTCAGAGGTCAGAGATCAAGCAGCTGGAAGGAGAGATCTTCAGAGAACACTGTTTGTACCCTGGACACAGGAAGACCAACGTCATAGTGACCAACAGGTACATTATGGAAGACTTCAGTTCAACGTGACTCGTGCCTCAGGGGTAGACATTTTGTGTTTGTATAATGGGGATACTGGTTTGGGAAGACACTTCACCTGAAAAGGTATTTTTTAACAAATTGTTCGTTCAAGCGAAGTATTCAGACCCCTTGACTTTTTTTTCTTCCACATTTTTGTTACTTTACAGCCTTATTCTAAAATGGATTAAATAAATAAAAATTCATCATCAATTTACACATACCCCACAATACCGCATAATGACATCACAATACCCCATAATGACATCACCATACCCCATAATGACATCATAATACCACATAATGACATCACAATACCCTATAATGACAAATTGAAAACAGGTTTGTAGACCATTTTTGCAAATGTATTACAAATAAAAAATATAAATACCTTATTTATGTAAGTATTTAGACCCTTTGCTATGAGACTTGAAATTGAGCTCAGGTGCTTCCTGTTTCCATGGATCATATTTGAGATGTTTCTACAACTTGATTGGACTCCACCTGTGGTAAATTCAATTGATTGGATATGATTTGGAAAGGCACACACAACAAACCGGGTCCAATCAATTGAATTTACCACAGGTGGCCTCCAATGAGGTGGTAGAAACATCTCAAATATCATCAATGGAAACAGGAAGCACCTGAGCTCAATTTCGAGTCTCATAGCAAAGGGTCTGAATGGTTATGTAAATAGGGTATTTCGGGTTTTTAATTGTAATAAATTAGCAACATTTTGTAAAAACCTGTTTTAGCTTTTGTATTTGGGTATTGTGTTTAGATTGATGAGGGAAGCAAATGTATGTCATCCATTTTAGACTAAGGTAACGTAACATCTTGTGGAAAAGGGAAGGGGTCTGAATACTTTCCGAATGCACCGTGTGTAAAACTACAGGATCATTCAAACGTTTGGACACACCAGGGTTTTTCTTTATTTTCTACTGTTTTCTACGTTGCAGAATAATGGTGAAGACATCACAACTGTGAAATAACACATATGGAATCATGTAGTAACCCCCAAAAAAGTGTTAAACAAACAACAATATTTGAGATTCTTTAAAGTAGCCACCCTTTGCCTTGATGACAGCTTTGCACACTCTTGGCATTCTCTCAACCAGCTTCACCTGGAATGCTTTTCCAACAGTCTTGCAGGAGTTCCCACATATGCTAAGCACTTGTTGGCTGCTTTTCCTTCACTCTGGGGTCCAACTCATCCCGAACTACCTCAATTGGGTTGAGGCCTGGTGATTGTGGAGGCCAGATCATCTGATGCAGCACTCCATCACTCTCCTTCTTTGTCAAATAGCCCTTACACAGCCTGGAGGTGTGTTGGGTCATTGTCCTGTTGCAAAACAAAAGATAGTTCCACTAAGCGCAAACCAGATGGGATGGCGTATTTCTGCAGAATGCTGTGGTAGCCATGCTGGTAAGTGTGTTTTGAATTCTAAATAAATCACACCTCCTCCATGCTTCACAGTGGGAACCACACATGCGGAGATAATCTGTTCACCACCTCTGCATCTTACGAAGACATTGTGGTTGGAACCGAAAATCTCATATTTGGACTCATCAGGACAGATTTCTACCAGTCTAATGTCCATTCCTCGTGTTTCTTGACCCAAGCAAGTTTCTTCTTATTATTGGTGTCCTTTAGTTGTGGTTTCTTTGCAGCAAATTGACCAGGGAGGTCTGATTCACACAGTCTGCTCTGAACAGTTGATGTTGAGATGTGTCTGTTACTTGAACTCTGTTAAGCGTTTATTTGGGCTGCAATCTGAGGTGCAGTTAACTAATGAACTGATCCTCTGCAACAGAGGTGACTCTGGGTCTTCCTTTCCTGTGTTGGTCCTCATGAGAGCCAGTTTCATCATGGCGCTTGATGGTTTTTGCGACAGCGATTGAAGAAACTTTCAAAGTTCTTGACATTTTCCGGATTGACTGACCTTTGTCTTAAAGTAATGATGGACTGTTGTTTCTCTTTGCTTATCTGAGCTGTTCTTGCCATAATATGGACTTGGTCTTTTACCAAATAGGGCTATCTTCTGTATACCACCCCTACCTTGTCACATCACAACTGATTGGCTCAACCGCATTAAGAAGGAAAGAAATTCCACAAATGTACTTTTAACAAGGCACACCTGATAATTGAAACCCATTCCAGGTGACTACCTCATGAAACTGGTTGAGAGAATGCCAAGAGTGTGCAAAGCTGTCATCAATGCAAAGGGTGGCTACTTTGAATAATCTTTTGATACCTTTTTTGGTTACTACATGCTTCCATATGTGTTATTTCATAGTTTTGATGTCTTCCCTGAAATTCTACAATGCAGAAAATAGTTTAAAAAACTAGAATGAGTAGGTGTCTCCAAACTTTTGACTGGTACTGTAGATAGACAGACGGATACGATATAGAGTATATCTACAGTATCTATATATTCATTAAACACTCCTGCATTCATTGTGTATGAATTACCGTTACTGTCTGTGAAGTAGAGTTATTGTAATATTGAGGTTGTCATGTATCCTCACCCCTTGTCACCTTCTGCCCCGCGACATCTCTTCTCCTCCTACAGGAGAGTGATGTGTGTGAAGGAGGTGGAGTTTGTGGGACACTTCAGCAAAGAGTGGGAGTGTCTGTTTGAGCATTTCTCAAGGCCTCCGTACGTGGAAGGAGGAGACCTCATGATCTACTGCAAGGTCTGCCTGAGACATTTTGACCTGACACATTAAGTAGCATCCTCACTTACTTAGTTACTTATCCTTATCTCCTTAAGTATTGTATTGGACTGAATCTCTTTGTTAGGACGACAGGAACAGAACAAGTTGTATTGGACTGAATCTCTTTGTTTGACTATAGGAACAGAACAAGTTGTATTGGACTGAATCTCTTTGTTTGACGACAGGAACAGAACAAGTTGTATTGGACTGAATCTCTTTGTTTGACGACAGGAACAGAACAAGTTGTATTGGACTGAATCTCTTTGTTTGACGACAGGAACAGAACAAGTTGTATTGGACTGAATCTCTTTGTTTGACGACAGGAACAGAACAAGTTGTATTGGACTGAATCTCTTTGTTTGACGACAGGAACAGAACAAGTTGTATTGGACTGAATCTCTTTGTTTGACGACAGGAACAGAACAAGTTGTATTGGACTGAATCTCTTTGTTTGACGACAGGAACAGAACAAGTTGTATTGGACTGAATCTCTTTGTTTGACGACAGGAACAGAACAAGTTGTATTGGACTGAATCTCTTTGTTTGACGACAGGAACAGAACAAGTTGTATTGGACTGAATCTCTTTGTTTGACGACAGGAACAGAACAAGTTGTATTGGACTGAATCTCTTTGTTTGACGACAGGAACAGAACAAGTTGTATTGGACTGAATCTCTTTGTTTGACGACAGGAACAGAACAAGTTGTATTGGACTGAATCTCTTTGTTTGACGACAGGAACAGAACAAGTTGTATTGGACTGAATCTCTTTGTTTGACGACAGGAACAGAACAAGTTGTATTGGACTGAATCTCTTTGTTTGACGACAGGAACAGAACAAGTTGTATTGGACTGAATCTCTTTGTAGGACTATAGGAACAGAACAAGTTGTATTGGACTGAATCTCTTTGTTTGATGACAGATACAGAACAAGTTGTATTGGACTGAATCTCTTTGTAGAACTATAGGAACAGAACAAGTTGTATTGGACTGAATCTCTTTGTTTGACGGCAGGAACAGAACAAGTTGTATTGGACTGAATCTCTTTGTTAGAATGAACAGAACAAGTTGTATTTGTTTGACGACAGGAACAGAACAAGTTGTATTGGACTGAATCTCTTTGAAGGACTATAGGAACAGAACAAGTTGTATTGGACTGAATCTCTTTGTAGGACTATAGGAACAGAACAAGTTGTATTGGACTGAATCTCTTTGTTTGACGACAGGAACAGAACAAGTTGTATTGGACTGAATCTCTTTGTTTGACGACAGGAACAGAACAAGTTGTATTGGACTGAATCTCTTTGTTTGACGACAGGAACAGAACAAGTTGTATTGGACTGAATCTCTTTGTTTGACGACAGGAACAGAACAAGTTGTATTGGACTGAATCTCTTTGTAGGACTATAGGAACAGAACAAGTTGTATTGGACTGAATCTCTTTGTTTGACGACAGGAACAGAACAAGTTGTATTGGACTGAATCTCTTTGAAGGACTATAGGAACAGAACAAGTTGTATTGGACTGAATCTCTTTGTTTGACGACAGGAACAGAACAAGTTGTATCACAGCGCTTGGACTGAATCTCTTTGAAGGACTATAGGAACAGAACAAGTTGTATTGGACTGAATCTCTTTGTAGAACTATAGGAACAGAACAAGTTGTATTGGACTGAATCTCTTTGTTTGACGACAGGAACAGAACAAGTTGTATTGGACTGAATCTCTTTGTTTGACCACAGGAACAGAACAAGTTGTATTGGACTGAATCTCTTTGTTTGACCAGGAACAGAACAAGTTGTATTGGACTGAATCTCTTTGAAGGACTATAGGAACAGAACAAGTTGTATTGGACTGAATCTCACCAGAACAGGAACAGAACAAGTTGTATTGGACTGAATCTCTTTGTTTGTGATCAGGAACAGAACAAGTTGTATTGGACTGAATCTCTTTGTTTGACGTCAGGAACAGAACAAGTTGTATTGGACTGAATCTCTTTGTTTGACGACAGGAACAGAACAAGTTGTATTGGACTGAATCTCTTTGAAGGACTATAGGAACAGAACAAGTTGTATTGGACTGAATCTCTTTGTTTGACCCAGAACAGAACAAGTTGTATTGGACTGAATCTCTTTGTAGGTGATAGGAACAGAACAAGTTGTATTGGACTGAATCTTTGTTTGACGACAGGAACAGAACAAGCTGAAGTTCCAAAAGAGAGATGGACAGGAACCCATGAGAGTGCTGCACCTCAAGAACCCTGCCACTGCCCAGGTCCCGATAATACCCTTTTATGTGTGTGTGTGTGTGTGTGTGCTTGCTTTCGACCCACAGTACCTAACGGCCTCTCCTCCTCCTCTGTAGAAACTGTGTGAGGCCATAGAGCAGGCGCAGTCGGCCCAGAGGCAGCATCGGATGGTGAAGCAAAAATCACAGCGCTTTCTCAAACTGGGAGACAAGTGTTGATGTCATCGCTGCCCGGCATGATGTCATGGTTACCCAGCCTGACGTGATCACTACTCAGTAGGTGATCACCACCCAGAATGATGTCATGGTTACCCAGCCTGACGTGATCACTACTCAGTAGGTGATCACCACCCAGCATGATGTCATAGTTACCCAACACACTGATCACTACCAGTAGGTGATCACCAGCCCAGAATGATGTCATGGTTAGCCCAGCCCAACGTGATCACTACTCAGTAGGTGATCACCACCCAGACATGATGTCATGGTTACCCAGCATGACGTGATCACTGCTACTCAGTAGGTGATCACCACCCAAGAATGATGTCATGGTTACCCAGCCTGACATGATCACACTGCAGTAGGTGATCACCACCCAGAATGATGTCTGTTACCCAGACATGATGTCTGGTTACCCAGCCCATCACACTGCTACTGATCACCAGCCCAGACATGATGTCATAGTTGCCCAGCCCACACGTGACACTACTCAGTAGGTGATCACCACCCACACACTGATGTCATGGTTACCCAGCATGACATGATCACACACACTGTACTGATCACCACCCACAATGCTACTGTACAGCCCAGCCCAACACATGGCCCAGCCCAGCATGATGTGATCACCCACTGTGACACTGCTACTGCCCAGCCCAACACACTGCTACTGCCCAGCCCAACACACTGCTACTGCCCAGCCCAACACACTGCTACTGCCCAGCCCAACACACTGCTACTGCCCAGCCCAACACACTGCTACTGCCCAGCCCAACACAGCCCAACACACTGCTACAGCCCAGCCCAACACACTGCTACTGGACAGCCCAGCCCAACACACTGCTACTGTACAGCCCAGCCCAACACACTGCTACTGCCCAGCCCAACACACTGCTACTGCCCAGCCCAACACACTGCCTGCCCAGCCCAACACACTGCTACTGCCCAACACACCTACAGCCCAGCCCAACACACTGCTACTGCCCAGCCCAACACACCAGCCCAACACACTGCTACTGCACAGCCCAGCCCAACACACTGCTACTGGACAGCCCAGCCCAACACACTGCTACTGCCCAGCCCAGCCCAACACACTGCTACTGCCCAGCCCAACACACTGCAGCCCAGCCCAACACACTGCTACTGCACAGCCCAGCCCAACACACTGCTACTGCCCAGCCCAACACACTGCTACAGGCCAGCCCAACACACTGTACTGCCCAACACACTGTACTGCCCAACACACATTTGCACTAAAGAAAAGCCATGCATTAGTGTTCACAGTCCTTTTTTCTAATGAGTCACTGCTGCCTTATGGAGAAGAAATCAAATCTGATCATTTGACTGTTATTAAATAATTTGGATAATATCTGCATCGACGATAGGAAGGTTGTTGTTTTTCATTGACACAATTCCCTCCAGAATCAATGATTTGTAATTGAAAAAGGGTACAATAAAAAACTATATATATATATAGTATATATATATTAGATTAAGGATCTATAAAAATGTGTTTGTTTGTTTTGTCTTTGCTTTTCTTTGTAATGTTTACAGATGTCTGATTGGAGGGTGTCCATGATTCGTTGATCAGACCGCTGTACAAACAGAGGTGATTTTAACATGGATGAATGGTATTGACAAGTCAGTTATTGATTGTTTCTACAGGTTCATCTTGTTTTGGAGGAGAAATATGCACTTAACTCTTTCAAATGTTCCCTTTCGATTAACAATCATTTTACTGACATAATATCTTGAAATGGGAGTTAATTTTGTAATACCTGTCAGTTCGTGTAATGTGATGTACTGTACGCACGCATCTACAGTATAGACTACGTAGACCAGTGAAGAGTCCAATGACCGGTGTACTGAAAACTATGCAAACGTTACATTTCATATATGTTGCTGTCATCTATACAAATAACTACGGATGAGCATATTCTGCCCTTATCTATCCTGCTGACCTTGGTGTACCAAATAAATAATTGAACACAAACATTAAATCTTTTAAATATACATTGTCTCTGTGCATATTTAGCTAATCTATAATAACAAGGGGGAACGCCAACGACCTAGCTAATTGAGTTAGGTTATATCATATGATACAAGGAGGGAAGCCAACGACCTAGCTAATTGAGTTAGGTTATATCATATGATACAAGGAGGGAAGCCAACAACCTAGCTAATTGAGTTAGGTTATATCATATGATACGAGGAGGAAGCCAACGACCTAGCTAATTGAGTTAGGTTATATCAATAACCTAGCTAATTGAGTTAGGTTATATCATATGATACAAGGAGGAAGCCAACGACCAGTTAGCTAATTGAGTTAGGTTATATCATATGATACAAGGAGGAAGAACAACAACCTAGCTAATTGAGTTAGGTTATATCATATGATACAAGGATACAAGCTAATTGAGTTAGGTTATAGCCATATGATACAAGGAGGGAACCAACAACCTAGCTAATTGAGTTAGGGTTATATTATATCAACAACCTAGCTAATTGAGTTTGGTTATATCATATGATACAAGGAGGGAAGCCAACAACCTAGCTAATTGAGTTAGGTTATATCAACAACCTAGCTAATTGAGTTTGGTTATATCATATGATACAAGGAGGAAGCCAACGACCTAGCTAATTGAGTTAGGTTATATCATATGATACAAGGAGGAAGCCAACAACCTAGCTAATTGAGTTTGGTTATATCATATGATACAAGGAGGAAGCCAACCTAGCTAATTGAGTTAGGTTATATCATATGATACAAGGAGGGAAGCTAATTGAGTTAGGTTATATCATATGATACAAGGAGGGAAGCCAACAACCTAGCTAATTGAGTTAGGTTATATCATATGATACAAGGAGGGAAGCCAACAACCTAGCTAATTGAGTTAGGTTATATCAACAACCTAGCTAATTGAGTTAGGTTATATCATATGATACAAGGAGGAAGCCAACGACCTAGCTAATTGAGTTAGGTTATATCATATGATACAAGGAGGGAAGCCAACGACCTAGCTAATTGAGTTAGGTTATATCATATGATACAAGCTAATTGAGGTTATATCATATGATACAAGGAGGAAGCCAACGACCTAGCTAATTGAGTTAGGTTATATCAACAACCTAGCTAATTGAGTTAGGTTATATCATATGATACAAGGAGGGAAGCCAACGACCTAGCTAATTGAGTTAGGTTATATCATATGATACAAGGAGGGAAGCCAACGACCTAGCTAATTGAGTTAGGTTATATCATATGATACAAGGAGGGAAGCCAACGACCGAGCTAATTGAGTTAGGTTATATCATATGATACAAGGAGGGAAGCCAAACCTAGCTAATTGAGTTAGGTTATATCATATGATACAAGGAGGGAAGCCAACGACCTAGCTAATTGAGTTAGGTTATATCATATGATACAAGGAGGAAGCCAACAACCTAGCTAATTGAGTTAGGTTATATCATATGCCTAAGGAGGAAGCCAACGACCTAGCTAATTGAGTTAGGTTATATCATATGATATCATATGATAAGGAGGAAGCCAACGACCTAGCTAATTGAGTTAGGTTATATCATATGATACAAGGAGGAAGCCAACGACCTAGCTAATTGAGTTAGGTTATATCATATGATACAAGGAGGGAAGCCAACAACCTAGCTAATTGAGTTAGGTTATATCATATGATACAAGGAGGGAAGACGACCCAGGAGTTAGTTATATCATATGATACAAGGAGAGCTAAGTTGAGTTAGGTTATATCATATGATACAAGGAGGGAAGCCAACGCTGAGCTAATTGAGTTAGGTTATAACATATGATACAAGGAGAAAATCACCAGGCTGTACACAGTGACAGTATTACACACTACGTCCCAAATCACACACTATTCCCCCATGGGTCCTGGTCAAATGTAGTGCACTACATAGGGAATAGGGTGCCATTTAGGATGCGGTGTGTGTGACTCATAAAGACCGGGTGTGTTTTTTATACCAGCGTATCAAACGTGAACGACGAATGAGAAGCGACAGCCTAAATGCCTCTTTTTACGACCCTGAGGTTTCACCGCTCGGATGTCCTGCTGTGCGCTGTTCAAAGCCGTCCAGTCAAACAGTCCTACGTCCGTCTGGAGTACTGAAACGCACTTATACACACGTTAAAGTATATTGTCAACAAGTGGTAGTGGCTACGAGTGATGAAGGAGACCCCGCTGTGAACGAAGCAGACAAACAGTCCAACGCTGGTAAGGAACACCAGACAGAGATACTGACACACGACACTCTTTAAACACTATGTACTGGTGCCGGTGGTAGAGTCTACTGGTGTATATTTCCCACTGTCAACGGGTTCACAGCAGACCAATCAAAAAGCCAGTACTAGGTGAGGAACAGCAGAATGGAGTAGACTACTGAAACATACTAGGTGAGGAACAGCAGAATGGAGTAGACTACTGAAACACATTATACTAGGTGAGGAACAGCAGAATGGAGTAGACTACTGAAACACATACTAGGTGAGGAACAGCAGAATGGAGTAGACTACTGAAACACATTATACTAGGTGAGGAACAGCAGAATGGAGTAGACTACTGGAACACATTATACTAGGTGAGGAACAGCAGAATGGAGTAGACTACTACTGAAACACATTATACTAGGTGAGGAACAGCAGAATGGAGTAGACTACTGAAACACATTATACTAGGTGAGGAACAGCAGAATGGAGTAGACTACTGAAACACATTATACTAGGTGAGGAACAGCAGAATGGAGTAGACTACTGAAACACATTATACTAGGTGAGGAACAGCAGAATGGAGTAGACTACTGGAACACATTATACTAGGTGAGGAACAGCAGAATGGAGTAGACTACTGAAACACATTATACTAGGTGAGGAACAGCAGAATGGAGTAGACTACTGAAACACATTATACTAGGTGAGGAACAGCAGAATGGAGTAGACTACTGAAACACATTATACTAGGTGAGGAACAGCAGAATGGAGTAGACTACTGGAACACATTATACTAGGTGAGGAACAGCAGAATGGAGTAGACTACTGGAACACATTATACTAGGTGAGGAACAGCAGAATGGAGTAGACTACTGGAACACATTATACTAGGTGAGGAACAGCAGAATGGAGTAGACTACTGAAACACATTATACTAGGTGAGGAACAGCAGAATGGAGTAGACTATTGAAACACATTATACTAGGTGAGGAACAGCAGAATGGAGTAGACTACTGGAACACATTATACTAGGTGAGGAACAGCAGAATGGAGTAGACTACTGGAACACATTATACTAGGTGAGGAACAGCAGAATGGAGTAGACTACTGAATCACATTATACTAGGTGAGGAACAGCAGAATGGAGTAGACTACTGAAACATTATACTAGGTGAGGAACAGCAGAATGGAGTAGACTACTGTAACACATTATACTAGGTGAGGAACAGCAGAATGGAGTAGACTACTGGAACACATTGTACTAGGTGAGGAACAGCAGAATGGAGTAGACTACTGAAACACATTATACTAGGTGAGGAACAGCAGAATGGAGTAGACTACTGAAACACATACACTAAGTTGACTGTGCCTTTAAACAGCTTGGAAAATTCCAGAAAATTATGTCATTGCTTTAGAAGCTTCTGATAGGCTAATTGACATAATTTGAGTCAATTGGAGGTGTACCTGTGGGTGTATTTCAAGGCCAACCTTCAAACTCAGTGCCTCTTCGCTTGACATCATGGGATAATCTAAAGAAATCAGCCAAGACCTCAGAAAAATAATTGTAGACCTCCACAAGTCTGGTTCATCCTTGGGAGCCATTTCCAAACACCTGAAGGTACCACGTTCATCTGTACAAACAACAGTACGCAAGTATAAACACCATGGGACCACGCAGCCGTAATACCGCTCAGGAAGGAGATGAATTCCGTCTCCTAGAGATGAACATACTTTGGTGCGAAAAGTGCAAATCAATCCCAGAACAACAGCAAAGGACCTTGTGAAGATGCTGGAGGAAACGGGTACAAAAGTATCTATATCCACAGTAAGACGAGTCCTATATCGACATAACCTGAAAGGCCGCTCAACAAGGAAGAAACCACTGCTCCAAATCCGCCATAAAAAAGAGACTGGTTTGCAACTGCACATGGGGACAAAGATTGTACTTTTTGGAGAAATGTCCTCTGGTCTGATGAAGCAAGAATATAACTGTTTGGCCATAATGACCATCATCATGTTTGGAGGAAAAAGGGGAAGGCTTGCAAGCCGAAGAACACCATCCCAACTGTGAAGCACGGGGGTGGCAGCATCATGTTGTGGGGGTGCTTTGCTGCAGGAGGGACTGGTACACTTCACAACATAGATGGCATCATGAGGTAGGACATGTTTGTGGATATATTGATGCAACATCTCAAGACCTCAGTCAGGAAGTTAAAGCTTGGTGGCAAATGGGTCTTCCAAATGGGCAAATACCCCAAGCATACTTCCAAAGATACAATGGCAATGCTTGGCAAAGTTGCAATGGCAATACTTCTGACACACTGGAAATGTGATGAAAGGAATAAAAACTGAAATAAATCATTCTCTCTACTACTATTCTGACATTTCACATTCTTAAAATAAAGTGCTGATCCTAACTGACCTAAAACAGGGATTTTTTTTTTACTAGGATTAAATGTCAGAAATTGTGAAAAAAACTTGAGTTTAAAATGTATTTGGCTAAAGTGTACGTGAACTTCCGACTTCAACTGTCCGTCTCCCATTAATCTCATCAAGTCAGAAAGGTAGGAGAGAGGAAGACGCACGGTTTAAAGTGTACGTGAACTCCATTAATCTCATCGAGTCAGAAAGGTAGGAGAGAGGAAGACGCTCGGTTTAAAGTGTACGTGAACTCCATTAATCTCATCGAGTCAGAAAGGTAGGAGAGAGGAAGACGCTCGGTTTAAAGTGTACGTGAACTCCATTAATCTCATCGAGTCAGAAAGGTAGGAGAGAGGAAGACGCACGGTTTAAAGTGTACGTGAACTCCATTAATCTCATCGAGTCAGAAAGGTAGGAGAGAGGAAGACGCACGGTTTAAAGTGTACGTGAACTCCATTAATCTCATCGAGTCAGAAAGGTAGGAGAGAGGAAGACGCACGGTTTAAAGTGTACGTAAACTCCATTAATCTCATCGAGTCAGAAAGGTAGGAGAGAGGAAGACGCTCGGTTTAAAGTGTACGTGAACTCCATTAATCTCATCGAGTCAGAAAGGTAGGAGAGAGAAAGACGCACGGTTTAAAGTGTACGTGAACTCCATTAATCTCATCGAGTCAGAAAGGTAGGAGAGAGAAAGACACACGGTACGAAGTGTAATTTGGCTTCACACAGAGGCTGCACATAGAAATCCATTATAACAACGTTACCTCTAATATTATTCAACGTCGCCGGAGTTAATGTAAATGTAAATGTATGCAGCGCATCTCATTAACATCTCATTAATCCCGTTGACATTACTATTGTTATTATTCAGAGTGTCGTTAACCAAATGCAGCGTTATTCATTTTTTAAACCTCGGCTTTGTACTTTCTTTTTCCTTTTGATCATCTGGTTCTGATGAAATGACTGAGACACTGTAATTACGGATTCATCTGAAGACGGACTAAAGTGTATTGTACGATTGTATTATGAAGATACACTGAATGTTACGAAACAGGAGAAACTTTATAATATTGAGTTGTTCCCTCTCCCCCCCCCCCCTCCCTCCCCCTCAGAACAGCCTGAGGTCATGGACACTACAAGGTGTCGAAAAGCGTTCCACAGGGACACTACAAGGTGTTGAAAGCCTTCCACAGGGTCTCTACAAGGTGTTGAAAGCCTTCCACAGGGTCTCTACAAGGTGTTGAAAGCCTTCCACAGGGTCTCTACAAGGTGTTGAAAGCCTTCCACAGGGTCTCTACAAGGTGTTGAAAGCCTTCCACAGGGTCTCTACAAGGTGTTGAAAGCATTCCACAGGGTCTCTACAAGGTGTTTAAAAGCCTTCCACAGGGACTCTACAAGGTGTTGAAAGCCTTCCACAGGGACTCTACAAGGTGTTGAAAGCCTTCCACAGGGACTCTACAAGGTGTTGAAAGCCTTCCACAGGGTCTCTACAAGGTGTTGAAAGCCTTCCACAGGGTCCCTACAAGGTGTTGAAAGCCTTCTACAGGGACTCTACAAGGTGTTGAAAGCCTTCCACAGGGACTCTACAAGGTGTTGAAAGCCTTCCACAGGGACTCTACAAGGTGTTGAAAGCCTTCCACAGGGACTCTACACAAGGTGTTGAAAGCCTTCCACAGGGTCTCTACAAGGTGTTGAAAGCCTTCCACAGGGACTCTACAAGGTGTTGAAAGCCTTCCACAGGGACTCTACAAGGTGTTGAAAGCCTTCCACAGGGACTCTACAAGGTGTTGAAAGCCTTCCACAGGGTCTCTACAAGGTGTTGAAAGCCTTCCACAGGGTCTCTACAAGGTGTTGAAAGCCTTCCACAGGGTCTCTACAAGGTGTTGAAAGCCTTCCACAGGGACTCTACAAGGTGTTGAAAGCCTTCCACAGGGTCTCTACAAGGTGTTGAAAGCCTTCCACAGGGTCTCTACAAGGTGTTGAAGGCCTTCCACAGGGACTCTACAAGGTGTTGAAAGCCTTCCACAGGGACTCTACAAGGTGTTGAAAGCCTTCCACAGGGACTCTACAAGGTGTTGAAAGCCTTCCACAGGGACTCTACAAGGTGTTGAAAGCCTTCCACAGGGACTCTACAAGGTGTTGAAAGCCTTCCACAGGGACTCTACAAGGTGTTGAAAGCCTTCCACAGGGTCTCTACAAGGTGTTGAAAGCCTTCCACAGGGACTCTACAAGGTGTTGAAAGCCTTCCACAGGGACTCTACAAGGTGTTGAAAGCCTTCCACAGGGACTCTACAAGGTGTTGAAAGCCTTCCACAGGGTCTCTACAAGGTGTTGAAAGCCTTCCACAGGGACTCTACAAGGTGTTGAAAGCCTTCCACAGGGTCTCTACAAGGTGTTGAAAGCCTTCCACAGGGACTCTACAAGGTGTTGAAAGCCTTCCACAGGGACTCTACAAGGTGTTGAAAGCCTTCCACAGGGACTCTACAAGGTGTTGAAAGCCTTCCACAGGGTCTCTACAAGGTGTTGAAAGCCTTCCACAGGGACTCTACAAGGTGTTGAAAGCCTTCCACAGGGTCTCTACAAGGTGTTGAAAGCCTTCCACAGGGACTCTACAAGGTGTTGAAAGCCTTCCACAGGGTCTCTACAAGGTGTTGAAAGCCTTCCACAGGGACTCTACAAGGTGTTGAAAGCCTTCCACAGGGACTCTACAAGGTGTTGAAAGCCTTCCACAGGGACTCTACAAGGTGTTGAAAGCCTTCCACAGGGTCTCTACAAGGTGTTGAAAGCCTTCCACAGGGACTCTACAAGGTGTTGAAAGCCTTCCACAGGGACTCTACAAGGTGTTGAAAGCCTTCCACAGGGTCTCTACAAGGTGTTGAAAGCCTTCCACAGGGACTCTACAAGGTGTTGAAAGCCTTCCACAGGGACTCTACAAGGTGTTGAAAGCCTTCCACAGGGACTCTACAAGGTGTTGAAAGCCTTCCACAGGGTCTCTACAAGGTGTTGAAAGCCTTCCACAGGGTCTCTACAAGGTGTTGAAAGCCTTCCACAGGGACTCTACAAGGTGTTGAAAGCCTTCCACAGGGACTCTACAAGGTGTTGAAAGCCTTCCACAGGGACTCTACAAGGTGTTGAAAGCCTTCCACAGGGTCTCTACAAGGTGTTGAAAGCCTTCCACAGGGACTCTCTACAAGGTGTTGAAAGCCTTCCACAGGGACTCTACAAGGTGTTGAAAGCCTTCCAAGGGACTCTACAAGGTGTTGAAAGCCTTCCACAGGGTCTCTACAAGGTGTTGGACTCTACAAGGTGTTGAAAGCCTTCCATGGGGACTCTACAAGGTGTTGAAAGCCTTCCACGGGGTCTCTACAAGGTGTCTAAAGCCTTCCACAGGGTCTCTACAAGGTGTTGAAAGCCTTCCACAGGGACTCTACAAGGTGTTGAAAGCCTTCCACAGGGACTCTACAAGGTGTTGAAAGCCTTCCACAGGGACTCTACAAGGTGTTGAAAGCGTTCCACGCCATTACTTGGTTGAGAATATAAATGCACAACGCCATCACAAGGCATGATGACTGAGAGATTCACACTCAGTTGAGGGTTTTCCAGACCAAACTGTGAACTAAAGAAAAAATCTCCTCCCAGGCTGGTATCCAGGCTTGTGTCTCCTGGACTGCAGTACCCTGCCTTGGTTAGAGAGATAGATTACAGTACACTACACCAAGAGGTCCATGCAGGCTTTAGGTTAGAGAGATAGATTACAGTACACTACACCAAGAGGTCCATGCAGGCTTTAGGTTAGAGAGAGATAGATTACAGTACACTACACCAAGAGGTCCATGCAGGCTTTAGGTTAGAGAGATAGATTACAGTACACTACACCAAGAGGTCCATGCAGGCTTTAGGTTAGAGAGATATATTACAGTACACTACACCAAGAGGTCCATGCAGGCTTTAGGTTAGAGAGATAGATTACAGTACACTACACCAAGAGGTCCATGCAGGCTTTAGGTTAGAGAGAGATAGATTACAGTACACTACACCAAGAGGTCCATGCAGGCTTTAGGTTAGAGAGATAGATTACAGTACACTACACCAAGAGGTCCATGCAGGCTTTAGGTTAGAGAGAGATAGATTACAGTACACTACACCAAGAGGTCCATGCAGGCTTTAGGTTAGAGAGAGATAGATTACAGTACACTACACCAAGAGGTCCATGCAGGCTTTAGAAGGTTAGAGAGATAGATTACAGTACACTACACCAAGAGGTCCATGCAGGCTTTAGGTTAGAGAGATAGATTACAGTACACTACACCAAGAGGTCCATGCAGGCTTTAGGTTAGAGAGAGATAGATTACAGTACACTACACCAAGAGGTCCATGCAGGCTTTAGAAGGTTAGAGAGATAGATTACAGTACACTACACCAAGAGGTCCACGCAGGCTTTAGGTTAGAGAGATAGATTACAGTACACTACACCAAGAGGTCCATGCAGGCTTTAGGTTAGAGAGATAGATTACAGTACACTACACCAAGAGGTCCATGCAGGCTTTAGGTTAGAGAAGATAGATTACAGTACACTACACCAAGAGGTCCATGCAGGCTTTAGGTTAGAGAGAGATAGATTACAGTACACTACACCAAGAGGTCCATGCAGGCTTTAGAAGGTTAGAGAGAGATAGATTACAGTACACTACACCAAGAGGTCCATGCAGGCTTTAGGTTAGAGAGAGATAGATTACAGTACACTACACCAAGAGGTCCATGCAGGCTTTAGGTTAGAGAGATAGATTACAGTACACTACACCAAGAGGTTCATGCAGGCTTTAGGTTAGAGAGATAGATTACAGTACACTACACCAAGAGGTCCATGCAGGCTTTAGGTTATAGAGATAGATTACAGTACACTACACCAAGAGGTCCATGCAGGCTTTAGGTTAGAGAGATATATTACAGTACACTACACCAAGAGGTCCATGCAGGCTTTAGGTTAGAGAGATGTTACAGTACACTACACCAAGAGGTCCACAGGCTTTAGGTTTAGAGATAGATTACACACTACACCAAGAGGTCCATGCAGGCTTTAGAAGGTTATAAGATAGTTACAGTACACTACACAAGTGGTCCATGTAGGCTTTAGGTTATAAGATAGATTACAGTACACTACACCAAGAGGTCCATGCAGGCTTTAGGTTAGAGAGAGATAGATTACAGTACACTACACCAAGAGGTCCATGCAGGCTTTAGGTTAGAGAGACTAGATTACAGTACACTACACCAAGAGGTCCATGCACTTTAGGTTGTCTAGTCACCACACACCAAGAGGTCCATGCAGGCTTTAGGTTAGAGAGATAGATTACAGTACACTACACCAAAGGTCCATGCAGGCTTTAGAAGGTTCTAGAGATTGATCTACAGTACACTACACCAAGAGGTCCATGCGGGCTTTAGGTTAGAGAGATGTTAAGGAATTTCTAAAACACTTGTGACACATTTCATTTGTTAACATTGTTCAGCACAGTGGACCTCCTGTTAACACAGGTTCACACCACATTGGTTCCTTGTCATGAAATGTCACTGTATGTCTACGAGACACACTAACTACTGACGTTAGTCAACATTGTCTAGTCACCACACACTAACTACTGAAGTTAGTCAACATTGTCTACGAGACACACTAACTACTGACGTTAGTCAACATTGTCTAGTCACCACACACTAACTACTGAAGTTAGTCAACATTGTCTAGTCACCACACACTAACTACTGAAGTTAGTCAACATTGTCTAGTCACCACACACTAACTACTGAAGTTAGTCAACATTGTCTAGTCACACACACTAACTACTGAAGTTAGTCAACATTGTCTACTAGACACACTAACTACTGAAGTTAGTCAACATTGTCTAGTCACCACACACTAACTACTGAAGTTAGTCAACATTGTCTAGTCACCACACACTAACTACTGACCTTAGTCAACATTGTCTAGTCACCACACACTAACTACTGAAGTTAGTCAACATTGTCTAGTCACCACACACTAACAACTGAAGTTAGTCAACATTGTCTACTAGACACACTAACTACTGAAGTTAGTCAACATTGTCTAGTCACCACACACTAACTACTGAAGTTAGTCAACATTGTCTAGTCACCACACACTAACTACTGACCTTAGTCAACATTGTCTAGTCACCACACACTAACTACTGAAGTTAAAGTCAACATTGTCTACTAGACACACTAACTACTGAAGTTAGTCAACATTGTCTAGTCACCACACACCAACTACTGAAGTTAGTCAACATTGTCTACTAGACACACTAACTACTGAAGTTAGTCAACATTGTCTAGTCACCACACACTAACTACTGAAGTTAGTCAACATTGTCTAGTCACCACACACTAACTACTGAAGTTAGTCAACATTGTCTAGTCACCACACACTAACTACTGAAGTTAGTCAACATTGTCTAGTCACCACACACTAACTACTGAAGTTAAAGTCATAGTAAGGTGTTTTAAAAGTTGATCCAAGACCTCAGTGTTCCGTGATGTCACTGGGACTAATACTGAGCAGCATGGAACACTGAAAACGTCCCAAATAGCACCCTAATTCCCTAATATAGTGGTACGACACGGGAACAAGACCCGTAGGGAAGAAGACACGGTCTCTGTTCAGCCCAGAGTGGAGTCAGACACCAGAGGGGGAACAGGATCCTATTTAACATCCTGCGGGTTCCTACCATAACAGGAATCTCTTATATTTACCTCCAACTAATTGAAATGATGAAATGTCAATAGGAGATTGAAGCTCTTCCATGTTTACCAGCTTTCAGACGAGGAATTGAGACGTACTAGGACGATGAGACAGGAGAAAGGAACATGGTCATTCTGTATTAATTGCCTGTATTATTAATTGACTGTATTATTAATTGACTGTATTATTAATTGACTGTATTATTACTTGACTGTATTATTAATTGACTGTATTATTAATTGACTGTATTATTAATTGCCTGTATTATTAATTGCCTGTATTATTATTTTCTGTATTATTAATTGACTGTATTATTAATTGCATGTATTATTAATTGACTGGTTTTATTAATTGACTGTATTATTAATTGACTGGTTTTATTAATTTACTGGTTTTATTAATTACCTGTATTATTAATTGACTGGTTTTATTAATTGACTGTATTATTAATTGACTGTATTATTAATTGCCTGTATTATTAATTGACTGGTTTTATTAATTGACTGTATTATTAATTGCCTGTATTATTAATTGCCTGTATTATTAATTGCCTGTATTATTAATTGCCTGTATTATTAATTGACTGTATTATTAATTGACTGGTATTATTAATTGACTGTATTATTAATTGACTGTATTATTAATTGCCTGTATTATTAATTTCTGTATTATTAATTGACTGTATTATTAATTGACTGTATTATTAATTGAATGTATTATTAATTGCCTGTATTATTAATTGCCTGTATTATTAATTGACTGGTACTATAACAGAATTGTAATGCGTCTGTGTGTAGCTGGTGTAGACGAGTCAGGCGCTGGACAGCAGATATGAGTAATGTACAGCAATTTTACAACAATCAGTCAACAAATCCAAGGCCACAATAACGGACCGCAATCTAATAAACAATCACAAACAAACAAATGGGGGAACAGAGGGTTAAATAATGAACTTGTATTTGGGGGAATTGAAACCAGGTAGTGTAAGACGAGGACGAAACAAATGGAAAATGAAAAGTGGATCGGCGATGGCTCGAAGGCCGGTGTCTCGAACGCCACCCGAACTAAGGAGGGACCGACTTCGGTGGAAGTCGTGACAATATCCCCCCTTGATGCGCGGCTCCAGCAGCGCACCAACACCAACATCGGGGAGGCGCAGGGCGATCAGATCTGACTGGGACTGTTCTGACTGGGACTCTACAGGCTGACTGTTCTCTACAGGCTGACTGTTCTCTACAGGCTGACTGTTCTCTACAGGCTGACTGTTCTCTACAGGCTGACTGTTCTCTACAGGCTGACTGTTCTCTACAGGCTGGCTGTTTTCTACAGGCTGACTGTTCTCTACATGCTGGCTGTTTTCTACAGGCTGACTGTTCTCTACAGGCTGACTGGGACTGTTTTCTACAGGCTGACTGTTCTCTACAGGCTGGCTGTTCTCTACAGGCTGACTGTTCTCTACAGGCTGGCTGTTTTCTACAGGCTGACTGTTCTCTACAGGCTGACTGGGACTGTTTTCTACAGGCTGACTGTTTTCTACAGGCTGACTGTTCTCTACAGGCTGGCTGTTTTCTACAGGCTGACTGTTCTCTACAGGCTGACTGGGACTGTTCTCTACAGGCTGACTGTTCTCTACAGGCTGACTGTTTTCTACAGGCTGACTATTCTCTACAGGCTGACTGTTTTCTACAGGCTGACTGTTCTCTACAGGCTGACTGTTCTCTACAGGCTGACTGTTTTCTACAGGCTGACTATTCTCTACAGGCTGACTGTTCTCTACAGGCTGGCTGTTTTCTACAGGCTGACTGTTCTCTACAGGCTGACTGTTCTCTACAGGCTGACTACAGGCTGACTGTTCTCTACAGGCTGACTATTCTCTACAGGCTGACTGTTTTCTACAGGCTGACTGTTCTCTACAGGCTGGCTGTTCTCTACAGGCTGGCTGTTTTCTACAGGCTGACTGTTCTCTACAGGCTGGCTACTACAGGCTGGCTGTTGTCTACAGGCTGACTGGGACTGTTCTCACAGGCTGAATGGGACTGTTCTCTACAGGCTGACTGAGACTGTTCTCTACAGGCTGATTGGGACTGTTCTCTACAGGCTGACTGGGACTGTTCTCTACAGGCTGACTGGGACTGTTCTCTACAGGCTGACTGGGACTGTTCTCTACAGGCTGACTGTTTTCTACAGGCTGACTGTTCTCAACAGGCTGGCTGTTCTCTACAGGCTGGCTGTTCTCTACAGGCTGACTGTTCTCTACAGGCTGACTGTTCTCTACAGGCTGACTGGGACTGTTCTCTACAGGCTGACTGGGACTGTTCTATACAGGCTGACTGTTCTCTACAGGCTGAGTGTTCTCTACAGGCTGACTGTTCTCTACAGGCTGACTGGGACTGTTCTCTACAGGCTGGCTGTTCTCTACAGGCTGACTGTTCTCTACAGGCTGAGTGTTCTCTACAGGCTGACTGTTCTCTACAGGCTGACTGGGACTGTTCTCTACAGGCTGGCTGTTCTCTACAGGCTGACTGTTCTCTACAGGTTGACTGGGACTGTTCTCTACAGGCTGACTGTTTTCTACAGGCTGACTGTTCTCTACAGGCTGGCTGTTCTCTATAGGCTGGCTGTTCTCTACAGGCTGGCTGTTCTCTACAGGCTGACTGGGACTGTTCTCTACAGGCTGACTGGGACTGTTCTCTACAGGCTGACTGGGACTGTTCTCTACAGGTTGACTGGGACTGTTCTCTACAGGCTGACTGGGACTGTTCTCTACAGGCTGGCTGTTCTCTACAGGCTGGCTGTTCTCTACAGGCTGACTGGGACTGTTCTCTACAGGCTGACTGTTCTCTACAGGCTGACTGTTCTCTACAGGCTGACTGTTTTCTACAGGCTGACTATTCTCTACAGGCTGACTGTTTTCTACAGGCTGACTGTTCTCTACAGGCTGGCTGTTCTCTACAGGCTGGCTGTTTTACAGGCTGACAGGCTGACTGTTCTCTACAGGCTGACTGGGACTGTTCTCTACAGGCTGACTGTTCTCTACAGGCTGAGTACAGGCTGACTGTTCTCTACAGGCTGACTGTTTTCTACAGGCTGACTGTTCTCTACAGGCTGACTGTTCTCTACAGGCTGACTGTTTTCTACAGGCTGACTATTCTCTACAGGCTGACTGTTCTCTACAGGCTGGCTGTTTTCTACAGGCTGACTGTTCTCTACAGGCTGACTGTTCTCTACAGGCTGACTGTTCTCTACAGGCTGACTGTTTTCTACAGGCTGACTATTCTCTACAGGCTGACTGTTTTCTACAGGCTGACTGTTCTCTACAGGCTGGCTGTTCTCTACAGGCTGGCTGTTTTCTACAGGCTGACTGTTCTCTACAGGCTGGCTGTTGTCTACAGGCTGGCTGTTGTCTACAGGCTGACTGGGACTGTTCTCTACAGGCTGAATGGGACTGTTCTCTACAGGCTGACTGAGACTGTTCTCTACAGGCTGATTGGGACTGTTCTCTACAGGCTGACTGGGACTGTTCTCTACAGGCTGACTGGGACTGTTCTCTACAGGCTGACTGGGACTGTTCTCTACAGGCTGACTGTTTTCTACAGGCTGACTGTTCTCAACAGGCTGGCTGTTCTCTACAGGCTGGCTGTTCTCTACAGGCTGACTGGACTACAGGCTGACTGTTCTCTACAGGCTGACTGTGACTGTTCTCTACAGGATGACTGGGACTGTTCTATACAGGCTGACTGTTCTCTACAGGCTGAGTGTTCTCTACAGGCTGACTGTTCTCTACAGGCTGACTGGGACTGTTCTCTACAGGCTGGCTGTTCTCTACAGGCTGACTGTTCTCTACAGGCTGTGTTCTCTACAGGCTGACTGTTCTCTACAGGCTGACTGGGACTGTTCTCTACAGGCTGGCTGTTCTCTACAGGCTGACTGTTTACAGGTTGACTGGGACTGTTCTCTACAGGCTGACTGACTGCTGACTGTTCTCTACAGGCTGGCTGTTCTCTATAGGCTGGCTGTTCTCTACAGGCTGACTGGCTGTTCTCTACAGGCTGACTGGGACTGTTCTCTACAGGCTGACTGGGACTGTTCTACAGGCTGACTGGGACTGTTCTCTACAGGTTGACTGGGACTGTTCTCTACAGGCTGACTGGGACTGTTCTCTACAGGCTGGCTGTTCTCTACAGGCTGACTGGGACTGTTCTTACAGGCTGACTGGGACTGTTCTCTACAGGCTGACTGCTGTTCTCTACAGGCTGACTGTTCTCTACAGGCTGACTGCCTCTACAGGCTGACTATTCTCTACAGGCTGACTGTTTTCTACAGGCTGACTGTTCTTACAGGCTGGCTGTTCTCTACAGGCTGCTTCTACAGGCTGACTGTTCTCTACAGGCTGGCTGACTGTATACAGGCTTAATTGTCTACAGGCTGACTGGGACTGTTCTTACAGGCTGACTGGGACTGTTCTCTACAGGCTGACTGGACTGTTTTACAGGCTGGCTGGGAACAGGCTGACTGGGACTGTTCTTACAGGCTGACTGGGACTGTTCTTACAGGCTTAATTCTACAGGCTGACTGTTCTACAGGCTGACTGTTCTCTACAGGCTGACTGTTCTCTACAGGCTGACTGTTTTCTACAGGCTGACTGTTCTCTACAGGCTGGCTGTTGTCTACAGGCTGGCTGTTGTCTACAGGCTGACTGGGACTGTTCTCTACAGGCTGACTGGGACTGTTCTCTCCAGGCTGACTGGGACTGTTCTCTACAGGCTGACTGTTCTCTACAGGCTGACTGTTCTCTACAGGCTGACTGTTCTCTACAGGTTGACTGTTTTCTACAGGTTGACTGTTTTCTACAGGCTGACTGTTCTCTACAGGCTGACTGTTTTCTACAGGCTGGCTGTTCTCTACAGGCTGACTGTTTTCTACAGGCTGACTGTTCTCTACAGGCTGACTGTTTTCTACAGGCTGACTGTTCTCTACAGGCTGACTGTTTTCTACAGGCTGACTGTTTTCTACAGGCTGGCTGTTCTCTACAGGCTGGCTGTTCTCTACAGGCTGGCTGTTGTCTACAGGCTGGCTGTTCTCTACAGGCTGACTGGGACTGTTCTCTACAGGCTGACTGGGACTGTTCTCTACAGGCTGACTGGGACTGTTCTCTACAGGCTGACTGTTCTCTACAGGCTGACTGGGACTGTTCTCTACAGGCTGACTGTTTTCTACAGGCTGACTGTTTTCTACAGGCTGACTGTTCTCTACAGGCTGGCTGTTCTCTACAGGCTGGCTGTTCTCTACAGGCTGACTGGGACTGTTCTCTACAGGCTGACTGGGACTGTTCTCTACAGGCGGACTGGGACTGTTCTCTACATGCTGACTGTTCTCTACAGGCTGACTGGGACTGTTCTCTACAGGCTGACTGTTTTCTACAGGCTGACTGTTCTCTACAGGCTGGCTGTTCTCTACAGGCTGGCTGTTCTCTACAGGCTGACTGTTCTCTACAGGCTGACTGTTCTCTACAGGCTGACTGGGACTGTTCTCTACAGGCTGACTGGGACTGTTCTATACAGGCTGACTGTTCTCTACAGGCTGAGTGTTCTCTACAGGCTGACTGTTCTCTACAGGCTGACTGGGACTGTTCTCTACAGGCTGGCTGTTCTCTACAGGCTGACTGTTCTCTACAGGCTGACTGGGACTGTTCTCTACAGGCTGACTGTTCTCTACAGGTTGACTGGGACTGTTCTCTACAGGCTGACTGTTTTCTACAGGCTGACTGTTTTCTACAGGCTGACTGTTCTCTACAGGCTGGCTGTTCTCTATAGGCTGGCTGTTCTCTACAGGCTGGCTGTTCTCTACAGGCTGGCTGTTCTCTACAGGCTGACTGGGACTGTTCTCTACAGGCTGACTGGGACTGTTCTCTACAGGTTGACTGGGACTGTTCTCTACAGGCTGACTGGGACTGTTCTCTACAGGCTGGCTGGGACTGTTCTCTACAGGCTGACTGGGACTGTTCTCTACAGGCTGACTGGGACTGTTCTCTACAGGCTGACTGTTCTCTACAGGATAACTGTTCTCTACAGGCTGAATGGGACTGTTCTCTACAGGCTGACTGGGACTGTTCTCTACAGGCTGACTGGGACTGTTCTCTTCAGGGTGACTGGGACTGTTTTCTACAGGCTGACTGGGACTGTTCTCTACAGGCTGACTGGGACTGTTCTCTACAGGCTGACTGGGACTGTTCTCTACAGGCTGACTGGGACTGTTCTCTGGGACTGTTCTCTACAGGCTGACTGGGACTGTTCTCTACAGGCTGACTGGGACTGTTCTCTACAGGCTGACTGGGACTGTTCTCTACAGGCTGACTGGGACTGTTCTCTACAGGCTGACTGGGACTGTTCTCTACAGGCTGACTGGGACTGTTCTCTACAGGCTGACTGGGACTGTTCTCTACAGGCTGACTGGGACTGTTCTCTACAGGCTGGCTGTTCTCTACAGGATGACTGGGACTGTTCTCTACAGGCTGACTGGGACTGTTCTCTACAGGCTGACTGTTCTCTACAGGCTGACTTGGACTGTTCTCTACAGGGTGACTGGGACTGTTCTCTACAGGCTGACTGGGACTGTTCTCTACAGGCTGACTGGAACTGTTCTCTACAGGCTGGCTGTTCTCTACAGGATGACTGGGACTGTTCTCTACAGGCTGACTTGGACTGTTCTCTACAGGCTGACTGGGACTGTTCTCTACAGGCTGACTGGGACTGTTCTCTACAGGCTGACTGTTCTCTACAGGCTGACTGGGACTGTTCTCTACAGGCTGACTGGGACTGTTTTCTACAGGCTGACTGGGACTGTTCTCTACAGGCTGACTGGGACTGTTCTCTACAGGCTGACTGGGACTGTTCTCTACAGGCTGACTGGGACTGTTCTCTACAGGCTGACTGGGACTGTTCTCTACAGGCTGACTGGGACTGTTCTCTACAGGCTGACTGGGACTGTTCTCTACAGGCTGACTGGGACTGTTCTCTACAGGCTGACTGGGACTGTTCTCTACAGACTCTGTTCTCTACAGGGTGACTACAGGCTGACTGTTCTCTACAGGCTGACTGGGACTGTTCTCTACAGGCTGACTGGGACTGTTCTCTACAGGCTGACTGGGACTGTTCTCTACAGGCTGACTGGGACTGTTCTCTACAGGCTGACTGGGACTGTTCTCTACAGGCTGACTGGGACTGTTCTCTACAGGCTGGCTGTTCTCTACAGGATGACTGGGACTGTTCTCTACAGGCTGACTGGGACTGTTCTCTACAGGCTGACTGGGACTGTTCTCTACAGGCTGACTGGGACTGTTCTCTACAGGCTGACTGGGACTGTTCTCTACAGGCTGACTGGGACTGTTCTCTACAGGCTGACTGGGACTGTTCTCTTCAGGCTGGCTGTTCTCTACAGGCTGACTGGGACTGTTCTCTACAGGCTGACTGGGACTGTTCTCTACAGGCTGACTGGGACTGTTCTCTTCAGGTTGGCTGTTCTCTACAGGCTGACTGGGACTGTTCTCTACAGGCTGACTGGGACTGTTCTCTACAGGCTGACTGGGACTGTTCTCTACAGGCTGACTGGGACTGTTCTCTACAGGCTGACTGGGACTGTTCTCTACATGCTGACTGGGACTGTTCTCTACAGGCTGACTGTTTTCTACAGGCTGACTGTTCTCTACAGGCTGGCTGTTCTCTACAGGCTGACTGGGACTGTTCTCTACAGGCTGACTGGGACTGTTCTCTACAGGCTGACTGGGACTGTTCTCTTCAGGCTGACTGGGACTGTTCTCTACAGGCTGACTGGGACTGTTCTCTACGGGCTGACTGGGACTGTTCTCTACAGGCTGACTGGGACTGTTCTCTACAGGCTGACTGGGACTGTTCTCTACAGGCTGACTGGGACTGTTCTCTACAGGCTGACTGGGACTGTTCTCTACAGGCTGACTGGGACTGTTCTCTACAGGCTGACTGTTCTCTACAGGAAGACTGTTCTCTACAGGCTGACTGGGACTGTTCTCTACAGGAAGACTGTTCTCTACAGGCTGACTGGGACTGTTCTCTACAGGCTGACTGGGACTGTTCTCTACAGGCTGACTGGGACTGTTCTCTACAGGCTGACTGGGACTGTTCTCTACAGGCTGACTGGGACTGGTCTCTACATGCTGACTGGGACTGTTCTCTACAGGCTGACTGGGACTGTTCTCTACAGGAAGACTGTTCTCTACAGGCTGACTGGGACTGTTCTCTACAGGCTGACTGGGACTGTTCTCTACAGGCTGACTGGGACTGTTCTCTACAGGCTGACTGGGACTGTTCTCTACAGGAAGACTGTTCTCTACAGGCTGACTGGGACTGTTCTCTACAGGCTGACTGGGACTGTTCTCTACAGGCTGACTGGGACTGTTCTCTACAGGCTGACTGGGACTGTTCTCTACAGGCTGACTGGGACTGTTCTCTACAGGCTGACTGGGACTGTTCTCTACAGGCTGACTGGGACTGTTCTCTACAGGCTGACTGGGACTGTTCTCTACAGGCTGACTGGGACTGCTCTCTTCAGCGCTGCATGTGGACAACCACATCTGTACACCCTACTTTGCACGAAGACAGTAGCGCACCAAGTCATTGCACTAGTTCCAGCCTTCGGTAAATTAGCTTGACATGCTTTTACAGCTCGTTATAATTTGACTAGTTACGTTATATATTTCGTCGTTAGTAGCTACGCCTCGTTCACATTTATCAACAGGATAGTTATGGAGTCCTCACCGGACCCTGCTTCCAGTGACGCGGGAAACAGCGTCTCTAAACCGGCTACTCCAGTCATGGACACGCCGGCGAATCTGGAGACCCTCCAAACGGACCACCACCACCAAACCCCTGTTAGAGGACAGAGTCGTTCCGGCTCCAACAAAGGTAAATAACTCATATTTAGATTTAATAAATATATTTATTTTTTTAACAAAATGCTGTGAAATCTGTTGAAAATAGAAGAGAGGGTGGAAGGGTAACTTCAAAGTGCTTTCCTCTTGACTTGAAGGGGACTGAGAGCTCGGTTTCGCTATAGACGGTTCTTCTTTCTCTGTTCCGTTCTTTTAGCAGAAATGTTCATGGTTTATTGTATTCGATAACAATTAGACAACATTTAACAAGAAAATGCATATATGATTGACAGATTTCCCGATCACTTGTTATTAGTCACGATTTATGGCTATAAAGATGATTAGTTCGCCTCGCCAGCTCGCTCTGACATTCTGCTTTGAATATCCTTGCAAACAGTGACATGCATTCCTTCAGTGATACAATGTAACTTCAAAAAAAAAAGATCCGTGAAGTTGAAACCAGGTTTCACATTACAGCTGTACTGACGGTTACACTTTCAAAGTCCACACTCAGTCCCTTACTGCGGCGTTACTAATGGTCATTTGCAGTCTCACTAAGTGGATTATTCTTATCCGTGGGTTGTATATCCCCCCCCCCCCCATTGTGAGTATTTGTATTGTATTTAAATATGACATAATACTGTGTTTTTTTTACAGTACAGACAGTATAAAGCCACACACACCCCCCGTTCTTGCTGTTACGCAGCGAATTCAAGTTCGCTTCCAGTGGACACAATATGTTTAATGTTGCCATAACGTTGGGGTTATTTATGTATCGTAGGTTATGTGTCAACCGTTCATATATCATGTCAAAATCCTCCTGTTTCCATTGCCTGGCCGTTGACTTACTACAGTCAGCTGGCTCAGAGCAGATAGCTGTTATGTAACAACCGTGACTGCGACTGAAAATCACACGGAGAGAGAGAGAGATATCTATTCCCGCTTGCTTTGTCAATGTCAACATGTGTTTCCCAGGTCAGAACATCCCGTTGAGAATTGAATTGAGGGAGAAAGGTCTCCCAGGGCTGTCTGTCTGCTGTAGATGTTTAGGAACCAGTTTATTATTATCCTCTATAGTGGCTCTTACTGCACGACGTTTTGTCTCTTAAGTGCTAAGTGTCTCTCTTTGTGCTAAATAATATAGGATTTTCTAACCAGCGTGTCGCTACAAGGAAATATCCGAGAGATTGTAACGTTTGTGTGGCCGTGTAAAAAGCACCAGCATGGTTAGTTGTATTATGTAACAAGGTTTACAGGGCAGTTTCACAGATATTCAGGCAGGCTGCCAGAACTCAAGACAGAGACTGTTGACAAGGTTTACAGGGCAGTTTCCCAGATATTCAGGCAGGCTGCCAGAACAACAAGACAGAGAGAGACTGTTGACAAGGTTTACAGGGCAGTTTCCCAGATATTCAGCAGGCTGCCAGAACTCAAGACAGAGACTGTTGACAAGGTTTACAGGGCAGTTTCCCAGATATTCAGGCAGGCTGCCAGCCAGAACTGTTGACAAGACATGACAAGGTTTACAGGGCAGGCAGGCAGGCAGCCAGAACTCAAGACAGAGACTGTTGACAAGGTTTACAGGGCAGTTTCCCAGATATTCAGGCAGGCAGCCAGAACTCAAGACAGAGACTGTTGACAAGGTTTTGAGTTGGCAGCTTCAAAGAAGAAGTCTCACCTGACCTGCTAACCCACATTTCCACGGTTTAACCTACATTCCGAGAACATTCTAGACAAGCATCTTGATTGAGGGACATTTTTTTCTTTATTTCGTCTCTTGTACACCTTCTACTTTCTCCTGTATCAAATCAGAAACCAACATTGTTCGTGGTGGTACGTACTGTAGATACGATCGTGGTTCATGTGTGAAGTTAGTTATATTTCTACCAGCTTTGTTATGGCGAAGTATTCCCTCTATATTCTATGTCAGACTGTATTTGGAATTAAATGTTACAACACAAAACAGAACACTGACAAAATTAAAGCTCAGTCCTGAGTTTAAACAAAATAATAATTCCACTTGGAAATCTGCTGTTTATAGCTTCTATAGAGGCTTTCCCGTTCAATCGCTCAATTTCAAGTTGCAGATTTTCCCTGCCGTCACGGAGAGGCCAAGCTGGGTTAATGAATGAACTTGAAGTGAAAGTAAACACTACCATCTAGACCTGTGCCTGTACTGTACAAGCAGGTGCAACCAAAATAATGCAGCCGACACTACGTTCTCAACAGAGTAGTACTGTATTGGATAACATGTATTATGTACTATATTCTCAACAGAGTAGTAGTGTATTGGATAACATGTAGCATGTACTATATTCTCAACAGAGTAGTACTGTATTGGATAACATGTAGCCTCTACTATATACTCAACAGTAGTAGTACTGTATTGGATAACATGTAGCCTGTACTATATTCTCAACAGAGTAGTACTGTATTGGATAACATGTAGCATGTACTATATTCTCAACAGTAGTAGTACTGTATTGGATAACATGTAGCCTGTACTATATTCTCAACAGTAGTAGTACTGTATTGGATAACATGTAGCCTCTACTATATTCTCAACAGAATAGTACTGTATTGGATAGCATGTAGCATGTACTATATTCTCAACAGTAGTAGTACTGTATTGATAGCATGTAGCATGTACTATATTCTCAACAGTAGTAGTACTGTATTGGATAACATGTAGCATGTACTATATTCTCAACAGTAGTAGTACTGTATTGGATAACATGTAGCATGTACTATATTCTCAACAGTAGTAGTACTGTATTGGATAACATGTAGCATGTACTATATTCTCAACAGTAGTAGTACTGTATTGGATAACATGTAGCCTCTACTATATTCTCAACAGTAGTAGTACTGTATTGGATAACATGTAGCCTCTACTATATTCTCAACAGTAGTAGTACTGTATTGGATAACATGTAGCATGTACTATATTCTCAACAGTAGTAGTACTGTATTGGACAGCAGTAGTTCGACAGCATCTACTACAGTTTTCTATATTTGAGTTTCCTGTAGTACTGTATTGGACAGCAGTATTCAGTATCTAACAGTTTCTA
This sequence comes from Oncorhynchus masou masou, assembly GCF_036934945.1. Classification (NCBI taxonomy): domain Eukaryota; kingdom Metazoa; phylum Chordata; class Actinopteri; order Salmoniformes; family Salmonidae; genus Oncorhynchus; species Oncorhynchus masou. The sequence goes on along the minus strand of NW_027014646.1, from coordinate 92,904 downwards.
TATTTGAGTTTCCTGTAGTACTGTATTGGACAGCAGTAGTTCGACAGTATCTACTACAGTTTTCTATATTTGAGTTTCCTGTAGTACTGTATTGGACAGCAGTAGTTCGACAGTATCTACTACAGTTTTCTATATTTGAGTTTCCTGTAGTACTGTATTGGACAGCAGTAGTTCGACAGTATCTACTACAGTTTTCTATATTTGAGTTTCCTGTAGTACTGTATTGGACAGCAGTAGTTCGACAGTATCTACTACAGTTTTCTATATTTGAGTTTCCTGTAGTACTGTATTGGACAGCAGTAGTTCGACAGTATCTACTACAGTTTTCTATATTTGAGTTTCCTGTAGTACTGTATTGGACAGCAGTAGTTCGACAGTATCTACTACAGTTTTCTATATTTGAGTTTCCTTTTATTCCTGAAACATCTTCCTGTTTGGCCTGGCTCATATTTGGCCTGGTCCCAGATTGTTGTATTTTGTTGTCCAACTGCTATGGTTGCTTTCATGTTTGGCAAGACATCCCAAACAGAGATCTGTGACCAGGCATTGTAAAGTGTCAGCCTCAGTCAGATAGCTATCTATAAATGGGAGCTGGCGAGAGAGCTGGGGTGTATTCATTATGAGCCATACAGAAACATACCTGAATTCATTCAATAGAAACGTAAACTTTCTGAACGAATTGATTGAGGGTTACACAACACTGACATACTGTAGTAAGTGAAACCACAGTGGTTCTAGGGAGGGGAACGAGTGAGTGCTGGAGTTACATATGTTTTCACAACACTGACACAAGATGGATGGGACTGTGTGATTGGTAACTAATGGACTGAGACAGGGTCGGGTTAAAGCTGTAGTTAACCCAATGTAGGTAGTGCAGAAGAGTACAGCCCTCTCCTAGTCAGGCTGGTAGTCAGGCTGGTGCAGTGGTAGGTGTAAAGCCCTCTCCAAGTCAGGCTGGTAGCAGTGGTAGGTGTAAAGCCCTCCTCCTAGTCAGGCTGGTGCAGTGGTAGGTGTAAAGCCCTCCTGGTCCTAGTCAGGCTGGTGCAGTGGTAGGTGTAAAGCCCTCTCCTGGTCAGGCTGGTTGTCAGGCTGGTAGTAACACTGGTGCAGTGGTAGGTGTAAAGCCCTCTCCTAGTCAGGCTGGTAGTCAGGCTGGTGCAGTGGTAGGTGTAAAGCCCTCTCCTAGTCAGGCTGGTAGTCAGGCTGGTGCAGTGGTAGGTGTAAAGCCCTCTCCTAGTCAGGCTGGTGCAGTGGTAGGTGTCAAGCCCTCTCCTAGTCAGGCTGGTAGTCAGGCTGGTGCAGTGGTAGGTGTAAAGCCCTCTCCTAGTCAGGCTGGTGCAGTGGTAGGTGTAAAGCCCTCTCCTGGTCAGGCTGGTTGTCAGGCTGGTAGTAACACTGGTGCAGTGGTAGGTGTAAAGCCCTCTCCAAGTCAGGCTGGTAGTAACACTGGTGCAGTGGTAGGTGTAAAGCCCTCTCCTAGTCAGGCTGGTAGTCAGGCTGGTGCAGTGGTAGGTGTAAAGCCCTCTCCTAGTCAGGCTGGTAGTCAGGCTGGTGCAGTGGTAGGTGTAAAGCCCTCTCCTAGTCAGGCTGGTTGTCATGCTGGTGCAGTGGTAGGTGTAAAGCCCTCTCCTGGTCAGGCTGGTCAGGCTGGTCCTGTCAGGCTGGTGCAGTGGTAGGTGTAAAGCCCTCTCCTAGTCAGGCTGGTGCAGTGGTAGGTGTAAAGCCCTCTCCTAGTCAGGCTGGTAGTCAGGCTGGTGCAGTGGTAGGTGTAAAGCCCTCTCCTAGTCAGGCTGGTAGTCAGGCTGGTGCAGTGGTAGGTGTAAAGCCCTCTCCTGGTCAGGCTGGTTGTCAGGCTGGTAGTAACACTGGTGCAGTGGTAGGTGTAAAGCCCTCTCCTAGTCAGGCTGGGTCCAGTGGCTGGTGTAAAGTAACAGGCTGGTCCAGTGGTAGGTGTAAAGCCCTCTCCTAGTCAGGCTGGTAGTCAGGCTGGTGCAGTGGTAGGTGTAAAGCCCTCTCCTAGTCAGGCTGGTAGTAACACTGGTGCAATGGTAGGTGTAAAGCCCTCTCCTAGTCAGGCTGGTTGTCACTGGTGCAGTGGTAGGTGTAAAGCCCTCTCCAAGTCAGGCTGGTAGTAAGCCCTCTCCTAGTCAGGCTGGTGCAGTGGTAGGTGTAAAGCCCTCTCCCAGTCAGGCTGGTAGTCACTGGTGCAGTGGTAGGTGTAAAGCCCTCTCCTAGTCAGGCTGGTAGTCAGGCTGGTGCAGTGGTAGGTGTAAAGCCCTCTCCTAGTCAGGCTGGTAGTAACACTGGTGCAATGGTAGGTGTAACGCCCTCTCCAAGTCAGGCTGCTGCAGTGGTAGGTGTAAAGCCCTCTCCTAGTCAGGCTGGTGCAGTGGTAGGTGTTAAGACCTCTCCTAGTCAGGCTGGTAGTCAGGCTGGTAGTAACACTGGTGCAGTGGTAGGTGTAAAGCCTTCTCCAAGTCAGGCTGGTAGTCAGGCTGGTGCAGTGGTAGGTGTAAAGCCCTCTCCTAGTCAGGCTGGTGCAGTGGTAGGTGTAAAGCCCTCTCCTGGTCAGGCTGGTAGTCAGGCTGGTGCAGTGGTAGGTGTAAAGCCCTCTCCTAGTCAGGCTGGTAGTCAGGCTGGTGCAGTGGTAGGTGTAAAGCCCTCTCCTAGTCAGGCTGGTGCAGTGGTAGGTGTAAAGCCCTCTCCTAGTCAGGCTGGTAGTCAGGCTTGCAGTGGTAGGTGTAAAGCCCTCTCCTAGTCAGGCTGGTAGTCAGGTCCTGGTGCAGTGGTAGGTGTCTCTCTCCTGGTCAGGCTGGCTTGTCTCTGGTCTGTCCTGCCTGCAGATAGAAAGGTGTAAAGCCTGTGTCTCTGTCCTACCTGCAGATAGAAAGCTGTGTCTCAGTCCTGCCTGGTAGTCTGTCCTGCCTGCAGATAGAAAGCTGTGTCTCTGTCCTGGTGCAGATGGAAATCTGTCTCTGTCCTGCCTGCAGATAGAAAGCTGGTAGTCAGGCTGTCCTGCCTGCAGATAGAAAGCTGTCTCCTGTCTCTGTCATGCTGGAGATAGAAAGGTGTCTCTGTCTCTGTCCTGCCTGCAGATCAGAAAGCTGTGTCTCTGTCCTGCCTGCAGATATAAAGCTGTGTCTCTGTCCTGCCTGCAGATGGAATGCTGTCTCTCTGTCCTGTCTGCAGATAGAAAGTCAGGCTGGTCCTGTGGCAGATGAAAGCTGTCTCCTAGTCTGCCTGGAGATAGAAAGCTGTGTCTCTGTCTCTGTCCTGCCTGCAGATAGAAAGCTGTGTCTCTGTAACACTGGTGCAGATGAAAGGTGTCTGCCCTCTCCTGTCAGGCTGCTGCAGATGGTAGCTGTGGAGAAAGCCCTCTCCTGTCTGCTGGTGCAGTAGGTAGGTGTTAAGACCTCTCCTGTCTGCTGGTAGTCATGGCTGGTAGTAACACTGGCCAGTTTTTTCAAAGAACATCTTAAGTAGGCTGAGACCTTCAGTAAAACTTTGATGCAGTTGGTGTAAATCCTGACAGAAAGTTGTTTGCTGTACTTGGGTCCTGGTACATGGTAGACCTTGTTTATACTCCAAACTGGCTGATGATGTCTCTGTCCTGCCTGCAGTAGAAAGTCCTAGGTGTGTGCCCTCTCACCTGGTGAGAACTGGTTTAGGTTCTGGGTCACAATTATTTTGGCTGCTGTGAAACCCCTCTAGTGGGCTGGTAGTCTGGCTGGTACAGTGGAAGGCCTAAAACCTCACTGGTGACAGGCTGGTAGTCCGCTGGTTTGCAGATATTCTGAAAGCCCCTGTCTACCTAGTCAGGAAACTGGTTGTCAGGCTTTTACCCAAATACTATAAGTGAAAAAAGTTCAATCTTCTGTCAGGCTCTAGTCATCTACTGCAGTTTTAGGTGTAAAGCCCTGTCCTGTCCTGCCTGTAGATAGAAGGCTGGTGCAGTCCTGTCTAGGTGCTAAATCTCTCTAGTCAGGCTGCCTGCAGATGGAAAGTCTCTAGTCTCCTGAGGAACCACTGGGAGTCCTGAGGAACCACTGGGAGCCTGGGCTAGTCAGGCTGGGAGTCTGTCCTGTCTGCAGATAGAAAGCTGGGTCTCTGTCCTGCCTGAGATAGAAAGCTGTGTCTCTGTCCTGAGGCAGATGGGAAAGCTGTGTCTGAGGAACCTCTGGGAGTCCTGGCCTGCAGATAGAAAGCTGTGAGACTGTCCTGCCTGCAGATAGAAACTGTGAGACTGTCCTGCCTGCAGATAGAAACTGGGAGACTGTCCTGCCTGCAGATAGAAAGCTGGGTCTCTGTCCTGCCTGCAGATAGAAACTGTGTCTCTGTCCTGCCTGCAGATAGAAAGCTGGGTCTCTGTCCTGCCTGAAGATGGAAAGACTGTGGCTCTGAACCACTGGGAGAAAGCTGTCTCTGTCCTGCCTGGAGATGAAAGCTGTGTCTCTGTCTCTGTCCTGCCTGCAGATAGAAAGCTGAGGAACCACTCTGTCCTGCCTGCAGATAAGAACCAGCTGTTTCTCTGTCCTGTCCCACTGGAGATAGGGAGCTGTCTCTCTGGGTCTCTGTCCTGCCTGCAGGAACCAGCTGTTTCTCTGTCCTCTCTGTCCTGCCTGGGAGACATGTCCTGATTGAATGCACATAGGGAGTTTTTTCTGATAGAACATGATTAAATATAGCTTGAGACCTTCAGTAAAACTTAGATGCAGTTGTTGCCACATAGTGCCAGTAAAAGTTGTCCTTGAACTGTACTTGGTGTGCTTGGAACCATGGTGACCTTGTTTATACTTCAAACTGGGTGATGATGTTCTGTACCTTCTACAGTAGAGTCTGAGCCAAACCAGTGAAGTGTCCCTCTCACCAACTGAGAACTGGTTTAGTGTTCTGGGTCACAATTATTTGGGGCTGCTGTGAAACCCTCAGTGGGCTGGAACCACTGGGAAGGCCCAAACCTCACTGGTGACAGAGGCTGGACCACTGGTTTGATATAAATTCTGTAGTGGAGTTACATGGTATCATGGAAACTTTGGTACTTTACCCAAATACTATAACATGAAAAACAGTTCAATACTTCTATCTATGCCTCACATCATCTACTGATTTTAAGAGAGGATGGGAGTCTGTTTATCAAGCAACCAATGGGAGTCTTAGGGGAGTGCACTGGGTGCCTGCTCCTCTCAACCACTGTCTCTAGTCTGGCTGAGGAACCACTGGGAGACTGTCCTGAGGAACCACTGGGAGACTGGGCTGAGGAACCACTGGGAGACTGGGCTGAGGAACCACTGGGAGACTGGGCTGAGGAACCACTGGGAGACTGTCCTGAGGAACCACTGGGAGACTGGGCTGAGGAACCACTGGGAGACTGTCCTGAGGAACCACTGGGAGACTGGGCTGAGGAACCACTGGGAGACTGTCCTGAGGAACCACTGGGAGACTGGGCTGAGGAACCACTGGGAGACTGGGCTGAGGAACCACTGGGAGACTGGCTGAGGAACCACTGGGAGACTGGGCTGAGGAACCACTGGGAGACTGAGCTGAGGAACCACTGGGAGACTGTCCTGAGGAACCACTGGGAGACTGAGCTGAGGAACCACTGGGAGACTGTGCTGAGGAACCACTGGGAGACTGGGCTGAGGAACCACTGGGAGACTGTCCTGAGGAACCACTGGGAGACTGGGCTGAGGAACCACTGGGAGACTGTCCTGAGGAACCACTGGGAGTCTGTCCTGAGGAACCACTGGGAGACTGTCCTGAGGAACCACTGGGAGACTGGGCTGAGGAACCACTGGGAGACTGGGCTGAGGAACCACTGGGAGACTGTCCTGAGGAACCACTGGGAGACTGGGCTGAGGAACCACTGGGAGACTGTCCTGAGGAACCACTGGGAGACTAGGCTGAGGAACCACTGGGAGACTGGGCTGAGGAACCACTGGGAGACTGGCTGAGGAACCACTGGGAGTCTGTCCTGAGGAACCACTGGGAGACTGTTCTGAGGAACCACTGGGAGACTGTCCTGAGGAACCACTGGGAGACTGGGCTGAGGAACCACTGGGAGACTGGGCTGAGGAACCACTGGGAGACTGTTCTGAGGAACCACTGGGAGACTAGGCTGAGGAACCACTGGGAGACTGGGAATACCATATTACCCCCTGTGAATACCCTACTACTCTATTACCCCCTGTGAATACCCTACTACTCTCTTACCCCCTGTGAATACCCTACTACTCTCCTACCCCTTGTGAATACCACTACTCTATTACCCCCTGTGAATAACCTACTGCACTTTTACCCCTGGGTATACCATATTACCCCCTGTGAATACCCTACTACTCTATTACCCCCTGTGAATACCCTACTACTCTATTACCCACTGTGAATACCACTGGGAGATACCCTACTACTCCACTGTGAATACCCTACTACTCTCTTACCCCTGTGAATACCCTACTACTCTCCTACCCCTTGTGAATACCCTACTACTCTATTACCCCCTGTGAATAACCTACTGCACTTTTACCCCCTGGGAATACCATATTACCCCATATGAATACCCTACTACTCTATTACCCCCTGTGAATACCCTACTACTCTATTACCCACTGTGAATACCCTACTACTCTGTTACCCACTGTGAATACCCTACTACTCTCCTACCCCTTGTGAATACCCTACTACTCTATTACCCCCTGTGAATAACCTACTGCACTTTTACCCCCTGGGAATACCATATTACCCCCTGGGAATACCCTACTACTCTATTACCCCCTGGGAATACCCTACTCCTCTCTTACCCCCTGTGTGTACCATATTACCCTTTTAGCCCCTGTGAATACCCTACGGCACTATTACCCCTGTGAATACCCTACTACCCTGTGTGAATACTGTACATTTCATTACTTCTGCCTATATAAACAAAACAAAATAGAGGATACAGTTGTGTCCTCCACCCCTGGTTGTATTCACCAGGCAGGTCTCTGTGTTGCCAGATGGACTCCAGCCTTCTGAGCTGCGTCCAACCAGGAGCTGAAGCTCTTTTTAAAGTCCTGTTCCAGTCTCCTTTTCACCTAATTTTAACACCTGATTTACTTAACCAGATCCACATCTCAATAGCTGGATTCCCATTGCATATATTTATATTCTCATGTCAGCCTCACTGATTATTTTCCTCCTTAAATAATTATTAGTGTTTTTTTTTCTTCCCAGCCCTCTATTCATGTCATTGTAGTGAATATTCCTAGTGTCTTTATTGTGTTTAGGTGAGAGAAATGATGTCATTGTGAATATTCCTAGTGTCTTTATTGTGTTTAGGTGAGAGAAATGATGTCATTGTAGTTGTGTATATTCCTAGTGTCTTTATTGTGTTTAGGTGAGAGAAATGATGTCATTGTAGTTGTGAATATTCCTAGTGTCTTTATAGTGTTTAGGTGAGAGAAATGATGTCATTGTAGTTGTGAATATTCCTAGTGTCTTTATTGTGTTTAGGTGAGAGAAATGATGTCATTGTAGTTGTGAATATTCCTAGTGTCTTTATTGTGTTTAGGTGAGAGAAATGATGTCATTGTAGTTGTGAATATTCCTAGTGTCTTTATTGTGTTTAGGTGAGAGAAATGATGTCATTGTAGTTGTGTATATTCCTAGTGTCTTTATTGTGTTTAGGTGAGAGAAATGATGTCATTGTAGTTGTGAATATTCCTAGTGTCTTTATTGTGTTTAGGTAGAGAAATGATGTCATTGTAGTTGTGTATATTCCTAGTGTCTTTATTGTGTTTAGGTGAGAGAAATGATGTCATTGTAGTTGTGAATATTCCTAGTGTCTTTATTGTGTTTAGGTGAGAGAAATGATGTCATTGTAGTTGTGAATATTCCTAGTGTCTTTATTGTGTTTAGGTGAGAGAAATGATGTCATTGTAGTTGTGAATATTCCTAGTGTCTTTATTGTGTTTAGGTGAGAGAAATGATGTCATTGTAGTTGTGAATATTCCTAGTGTCTTTATTGTGTTTAGGTGAGAGAAATGATGTCATTGTAGTTGTGAATATTCCTAGTGTCTTTATTGTGTTTAGGTGAGAGAAATGATGTCATTGTAGTTGTGAATATTCCTAGTGTCTTTATTGTGTTTAGGTGAGAGAAATGATGTCATTGTAGTTGTGAATATTCCTAGTGTCTTTATTGTGTTTAGGTGAGAGAAATTATGTCATTGTAGTTGTGTATATTCCTAGTGTCTTTATTGTGTTTAGGTGAGAGAAATGATGTCATTGTAGTTGTGTATATTCCTAGTGTCTTTATTGTGTTTAGGTGAGAGAAATGATGTCATTGTAGTTGTGTATATTCCTAGTGTCTTTATTGTGTTTAGGTGAGAGAAATGATGTCATTGTAGTTGTGAATATTCCTAGTGTCTTTATTGTGTTTAGGTGAGAGAAATGATGTCATTGTAGTTGTGTATATTCCTAGTGTCTTTATTGTGTTTAGGTGAGAGAAATGATGTCATTGTAGTTGTGATTCCTAGTGTCTTTATTGTGTTTAGGTATGATGTCATTGTAGTTGTGAATATTCCTAGTGTCTTTATTGTGTTTAGGTGAGAGAAATGATGTCATTGTAGTTGTGAATATTCCTAGTGTCTTTATTGTGTTTAGGTGAGAGAAATGATGTCATTGTAGTTGTGAATATTCCTAGTGTCTTTATTGTGTTTAGGTGAGAGAAATGATGTCATTGTAGTTGTGAATATTCCTAGTGTCTTTATTGTGTTTAGGTGAGAGAAATGATGTCATTGTAGTTGTGAATATTCCTAGTGTCTTTATTGTGTTTAGGTGAGAGAAATGATGTCATTGTAGTTGTGAATATTCCTAGTGTCTTTATTGTGTTTAGGTGAGAGAAATGATGTCATTGTAGTTGTGAATATTCCTAGTGTCTTTATTGTGTTTAGGTGAGAGAAATGATGTCATTGTAGTTGTGAATATTCCTAGTGTCTTTATTGTGTTTAGGTGAGAGAAATGATGTCATTGTAGTTGTGTATATTCCTAGTGTCTTTATTGTGTTTAGGTGAGAGAAATGATGTCATTGTAGTTGTGAATATTCCTAGTGTCTTTATTGTGTTTAGGTGAGAGAAATGATGTCATTGTAGTTGTGAATATTCCTAGTGTCTTTATTGTGTTTAGGTGAGAGAAATGATGTCATTGTAGTTGTGTATATTCCTAGTGTCTTTATTGTGTTTAGGTGAGAGAAATGATGTCATTGTAGTTGTGTATATTCCTAGTGTCTTTATTGTGTTTAGGTGAGAGAAATGATGTCATTGTAGTTGTGAATATTCCTAGTGTCTTTATTGTGTTTAGGTGAGAGAAATGATGTCATTGTAGTTGTTAATATTCCTAGTGTCTTTATTGTGTTTAGGTGAGAGAAATGATGTCATTGTAGTTGTGAATATTCCTAGTGTCTTTATTGTGTTTAGGTGAGAGAAATGATGTCATTGTAGTTGTGAATATTCCAAGTGTCTTATTGTGTTTAGGTGAGAGAAATGATGTCATTGTAGTTGTGACAGAAGTGATGTAACTCTAGTGCTGATTGGAGGAAGAATGTCTTGGATCAGGACAGACATGGAGGACTTGTGCCAAGTCTGTTAACTCTCTCTCTCACAGACACACACCACAAACACACACACTCAGACCAAACACTATAGAATACCAGAATTAAACAATAGCATCTGCTTTCAATCTTGTTTATTTTAGATAATTCATTAAGTCATATGATTAAAATAATTTGAGAACTACACAACTACAGCAATGATCATTTTTTAAAGTTCCAACTCAACAATGATTTTAAATCAATAAGATAACATTCTATATGTCAGACTTGACTTCCTTCATCTGGTCTTTTCCAGACTTTTCTCCTGTGACTTGATGTCTTCCTCTCAGCAGCCGTAGAGTCTGTTGATCCTCAGGATGTCCGTGGTGGACAACCCCTGTCTCTGGCCGATGGGCACGTCGGGGTTGGGGATGGGGGTGATGGTGTCCATCCCGTTGATAGAGAAGGCTGTTTTTCCATAGTGCATGACAGAGCTGTAGTCATAGGGAGTGTTCAGGTTGTTGGTGTTTGATCTATCAAAGTTGTAGGCATTGTTAGAGTCGATGTTACTCCAGTTGATCGTGACGTACTGGTCACGGTCGCTCCTGGTTTGTTCGTGTTGGAAGCCCAGAGCGTGGAGAGTCTCGTGCTGAATGATGCCGAAGTAAACGCAGCCGTCCATTTGGAGAGAAACCGTCTGTTGGCCTCCCACTCTACCAAGAGGGGACCAGCACCCATCTCTGGGCTCATAGCTGATAAAGTCAACCTGATTCTGCCAAGGCACGAAGCGAATGCAGGTCTTGGAAGTGAAGGCCCGGAGGGCGTTTTCAATGCCCTGCTTGTCAGAGGAACTGAAGCTACTGCTCACTGTGTAGGGCACTTCAACCAGTCCGTCGGGGCCTTTGTTCCAGAAGCATCCTGCACTGTAAAATAACATTCAGCTGGTTAGTCAATTATATTTGAAAATACAATTATTTTGACCTAAAAATATATAGTTTTTATAATTAGTACTTTACTCTACTTCATTCGTTTAACCAACCTGAAATTTAAAATATGTAAATATATCAACATAAGATGCATGTAAAAACAACTCCAAGGGACATTTTCCCTCAATTTACTAACTTTAAGTTCTAGCAACAACTTTGACACCTGGCTCTGTTTTTAGAGGATTGTGGGTAATTCCACATTCTTTTGACTTTATAATGCTACTTTCTACACAATGTTTGTATGCAGGTTTGAACGAAGAGAAGTTGTATATTTTGTGATCATGCAACTTTCTGAAACACTAAAAGTGAAGTATATTAAACATAAAAATACCTTGTGTTGGAAATACTAAATAAGCTGATGCAGATAGTTTTAAAAGTAGAAGCACAATATTGTTTTCAGTGTGTGTTGGTTGTACCTATAGCAAATCATGGCGTTTCTGGTTGTTGGTGCCACCATGTCCCCCTCCAACAGAAACTGACTGGAGCCGTTATTAGTGGTCAGAATTCTCTCAGTGATGTCTACAGCCTCTGGGTTGTCTGTTAGGATCTCTGGTCCACTTCCATCCTCCATGAGAGGGTTGGCCTGAGAGAGGCCCAGCAGCAGCAGCAGCAGCAGGGTGAGAGAGGGGCTTTGCTCCATCTTCAGTGTGTGGAGAGGAGAGACTGGATGGCTCCTTGGATCTGACAGTGGAGATTCTCTAGATGGCTTCTTGGTCCTGGAGATGCTTTGGAGAGTCTTGATGTGTGATTCTGTCTGGTCAGTCCTGGGCTTTTTATACAGTCCTCCTCAGGTGTGTCTGCTGGAGGATTCTGGGTTGGGGTCCATGTTGTTAGTCCTAAATAAACCTCTGAAGGGAGGGCTCCACCACCACACCTACAGTTTCAACATGGTTTTAATCCATATGGGTCCATTTACACCTGGCCATGCCGACTCAACAAACAGGTCACACTAATGTAATGACAGTTGACTCTACTAAAATGATGTGATGAGGAACGTGTCAGATTGAGCAGGCCACTGGTTAAATATTGTCACATTTGCCTTTTCCTGTTTGACAAATGCTATAGAACAGGTAAACAAGTTGTTCAGACAAACTCATCGTTGTAATATTTGTCTGGAATATGAATCAAATGTATTGGAAGAATTATGTTTGTTATAGATTGTGGTAGTTGTGCCTGTATAGCTGAGGCCTGCATTAGTGAAAAATGGCTAAATAACAAAGACCTCCAAAGTCATCATGGTTTAAATCCCTGAGCGGTTTCCTTCCTCTCTGGCAACTGAGTTAGGAAGGACGACTGTGTCTTTGTAGTGACTGGGTGTATTGATACACCATCCAAAGTGGAATTTTTTAAAAGTTTTAATTTTACCTTTATTTAACCAGGCAAGTCAGTTAAGAACAAATTCTTATTTTCAATGACGGCCTGGGAACAGTGGGTTAACTGCCTGTTCAGGGGCAGAACGACAGATTTGTACCTTGTCAGCTTGGGGGTTTGAACGCTCTAACCACTAGGCTACCCTGCTGCCCCAAATTTATAATTTCACCGTGATCAAAGGGAAATTCAATGTCTGCTTTTTAAAATATTTTACCCATCTACCAATAGATCAAATCAAATGTTATTGGTCACAAACACGCGTTTAGCAGATGTCATTGTGGGTTTAGCGAAATGCTTGTGCTTCTTCCTCTGACGAGTGCATTAATATCTAACAAGATATCTCACAATTACACAACATATTCACCAATACACACATCTACTAAAGGAATGGAATAGAGAATATAAAAATATATGGACGAGCAATGTCAGATTGGTATAGGATAAGATACAGTAGGATAGTGTAGGATACAGTATATACATAGGAGATGGGTAATGCAAGATATTTTGACGTTATTAAAGTGACTGGTGTTCCATTTATTAAAGTGGCCAGTGATTTCAAGTCTATGTATTTAGGGCAGCAGCCTCTAATGTGCTAGTGATGGCTATTTAACAGTCTGATGGCCTTGAGATAGAAGCTGTTTTTCAGTCTCTCGGTCCCAGCTTTGATGTACCTGTACTGACCTCACCTTCTGGATGATAGAGGGGTGAACAGGCAGTGACTCGGGTGGTTGTTGTCCTGGAGGGCAGGTAATTTCCCCCCGTGATGCTTAAGGCAGGCCGCGCCACCCTCTGGAGAGCCCTGCAGGTGCAGGTGGTGCAGTTGCCATACCAGGCGGTGATACAGCCCGACAGAATGCTCTCGATTGTTCATCTGTAAAACTTTGTGAGGGTTTTAGGTGACAAGTCAAATTTCTTTAGCCTCCTGAGGTTGAATAGGTGCTGTTACGCCTTCCTCACCACGCTATCTGCGTGAGTGACCCATCTCAGTTAGTCAGTGATGTGTACGCCGAGGAACTTGAAGCTTTCCACCTTGTCCACTGTGGTCCCGTCGATGTGAATAGGGGGCTGCTCTCTCTGCTGTTTCCTGAAGTCCACGATCATCTCCTTTGTTTTGTTGACTTTAAATAAGAGGTTATTTTCCTGGCACCACACTCCCAGAGCCCTCTCCTCCTCACTGCAGGCTGTCTCATCATTGTTGGTAATCAAGCCTACTACTGTTGTGTCATCTGCGAACTTGATGATAGAGTTTTTTCTTTTTACCTTTATTTTACTAGGCTAGTCATTTAAGAACAAATTCTTATTTTCAATGACGGCCTAGGAACAGTGGGTTAACTGCCTGTTCAGGGGCAGAACGACAGATGTTGTACCTTGTCAGCTCGGGGACTTCAACTTGCAACCTTTCGGTTACTAGTCCAATGCTCTAACCACTAGGCTACCCTGCCTGAGTTGGAGGTCATGGGTGAGCAGGGAGTACAGGAGGGGACTGAGCACGCACCCCTGTGGGGCCCCAGTGTTGATGATCAGCGACGTGAAGGTGTTGTTTCCTTCCTTCATCACCTGGTGATGGCCCGTCAGGAACTCCAGGACCCAATTGCACAGGACCGGGGTTCAGTCCCAGGGCCTCAAGCTTAATGATCAACTTGGAGGGTCCTGAATGCTGAGCTATAGTGGCCAGTATTCACATATGTATTCCTCCATTTGGTAAATCTGACCATAACTCTATCCTGGAGGTTCTTGATTCCTGCTTACAAGCAAGAACTCAAACAGGAAGTACCAGTGACACGCAGCACTCCTAGTGGCCGGTGATTTTATTGCAGAAGTGGTCCGCATGAGGCGGTTGCTACTCAACACACAGAGAGCGACAGACTGTAATATGTTCCGGGATTCATCTGAAGTTTTTGTGGAGTTCACCACATCAGTCACCTGCTTCATTAATGAGTGCATCGACAACGTCATCTCCAGTGACCCGTGCGTACATTTCCAAACCAGAAGTCATTGATTACAGACAATATCTAGACACTAGTTTTTATTGACAAGCTGAATGTACCGAGCTGTCTGTTTTTAAAATACAATCACACATCTCGGACAACAATGCATACCCCACAAGACGTGCCCCAGAGGTCTCTTTACAGTCCCCAAGTCCAGAAAAGATTATGGGAGGCGCACAGTACTACATAGAGCCATGACTACATGGAACTCTATTCCACATCAGGTAACTAATGCAAGCAGTAGAATCAGATTTAAAAAGCAGGTAACAATACACCTTATGGAACAACAGGTACTGTGAAGAGACGCACAGCAAGGAACAGAGACATGCATTCACATACATTGTGATATTGTTGTATGGTGGGATTGACCATTCATTCAGTACAAACATAGTTCACTGTTTTTATCTGTTGTTTTATATGTGACACTTCAGTCGGTTGTGGTAATGCTGTAAAGGTGGTTGCCAACCGCCATATAAAGTCCAAAGGAGAAGAAGCATGAAGGAAGGAGAGATGACGAGAAACTAATTTCGTTTACCGTTTTATCTGTTAATTTATTGTCGGAGTAGAGGACCTTGTGCTTTATCCCATGAGCTAGCAACAGCAATCGAGCTAACTAAATTGACATAAATGTTAAATGCTTTTTGACCTGTCCCCAAATTAACATAATTGTTCCTCCTGATTGCGTCTGGTGTGGGTGAACAAAATCAACTTGCGAGCAAATACAGGGCTTCCAAACTATTAAGGATTACAAAGGGGAACCCAGCCACGAGCTGCCCAGTGACACAAGCCTACCAGATGTGCTAAATGCATGCTACGCTTGCTCTGAGCCGAGCAACACTGAACCATGCGTGAGAGCAACAGCTGTTCTGGATGACTTTGTGATCATGCTTTCCGTAGCCGATGTGACCTTTTTCAACAGTTGAACGTTCACAAGCCCGCAGGGCCAGATGGATTACCAGGACGTGTTCTCCGAGCATGCCCTGACAAGTGTATTCACTGACATTTTCAACCTCTCCCTGACCCAGTCTGTAATACCTACATGTTTCAAGCAGACCAGCATAGTCTCTGTGCACAAGAACGCCAAGGTAACCTATTTAAATTATCATCATCCCGAAGCACTCACATCTGTAGCTATGAAATTCTTTGAAAGTCTGGGCATGACACCCATTGACACAATCATCCCAGAAACCCTAGACCCAGTCCAATTTGCATACCGCCCCAACAGATCCACAGATGACACCAACTCTATTGCACTCCACACTGCCCTTTCCCACCTGGACAAAAGGAACACATACGTAAGAATGCTGTTCATTGACTACAGCTCAGTGTTCAACACCGTAGTGCCCTCCAAGATCCAAGATAAATAGAGAAAGATGTCAGCATGTCTGCAGAACGTTTTGGTTTGTTAGTCTATCTTGTTATGTGATGAGATTCAATGCACAGCATTTTAAAACATTTTGAGGAGAAACCTGTATTTTTGGGGGACGTGTGACTCCACATTGAAGTGATGATTTTAGCAGACCAGACCAGTTACATCTACAGTATAAATCTTAACAAGAAAATACCGTGTGGTTGATTTTTATTTCTGCTTTGTTGTCAGATTCCCAGAGCAGATATTTATGTTGTCCTCTGTCAGCCTCCTTCATTCTCTTCCAAAAATAATTCTTATCTTTCATATCATTGTAGTTGTGAATATTCCTAGTGTCTTATTGTGTTTAGGTGAGAGAAATGATGTCATTGTAGTTGTGACAGAAGTGATGTCACTCTAGTGCTGATTGGAGGAAGAGTGTCTTGGATCAGGACAGACATGGAGGACTTGTGCCAAGTCTGTTCTCTCTCTCTCACAGACACACAGACAAACACACACTAGAAAACACTAGAATTACACAATAGCATCTGCTTTCAATCTTGTTTATTTTAGATAATTCATTAAGTCATATGATTACAATAATTTGAGAACTACATAACTACAGCAATGATCATTTTAAAAAGTTCCAACTCAACAATGATTTTAAATCAATAAGATAACATTCTATATGTCAGACTTGACTTCCTTCATCTGGTCTTTTCCAGACTTTTCTCCTGTGACTTGATGTCTTCCTCTCAGCAGCCGTAGAGTCTGTTGATCCTCAGGATGTCCGTGGTGGACAACCCCTGTCTCTGGCCGATGGGCACGTTGGGGTTGGGGATGGGGGTGATGGAGTCCATCCCGTTGATAGAGAAGGCTGTTTTTCCATAGTGCATGACAGAGCTGTAGTCATAGGGAGTGTTCAGGTTGTTGGTGTTTGATCTATCAAAGTTGTAGGCATTGTTAGAGTCGATGTTACTCCAGTTGATCGTGACGTACTCGTCACGGTCGCTCCTGGTTTGTTCGTGTTGGAAGCCCAGAGCGTGGAGAGTCTCGTGCTGAATGATGCCATAGTAAACGCAGCCGTCCATTTGGAGAGAAACCGTTTGTTGGCCTCCCACTCTCCCAAGAGGGGACCAGCACCCATCTCTGGGCTCGTAGCTGATGAAGTCAACCTGATTCTGCCGAGGCACGAAGCGAATGCAGGTCTTGGAAGGGAAAGCCCGGAGGGCGTTTTCAATGCCCTGCTTGTCAGAGGAACTGAAGCTACTGCTCACTGTGTAGGGCACTTCAACCAGTCCGTCGGGGCCTTTGTTCCAGAAGCATCCTGCACTGTAAAATAACATTCAGCTGGTTAGTCAATTATATTTGAAAATATAATTATTTTGACCTAAAAATATATAGTTTTTATAATTAGTACTTCACTCTACTTCATTCGTTTAACCAACCTGAAATGTAAATATGTAAATATATCAACATAAGATGCACATAAAAACAACTCCAAGGGACATTTTCCCTCAACTTACTAACTTTAAATTCTAGCAACAGCTTTTTGACACCTGGCTCTGTTTTTAGAGGATTGTGGGTAATTCCACATTCTTTTGACTTTATAATGCTACTTTCTACACAATGTTTGTATGCAGGTTTATTTTGTGATCATGCAACTTTCTGAAACACTAAAAGTGAAGTATATTAAACATAAAAATACCTTGTGTTGGAAATACTAAATTAGCTGATGCAAATAGTTTTAAAAGTAGAAGCACAATATTGTTTTCAGTGTGTGTTGGTTGTACCTATAGCAAATCATGGCGTTTCTGGTTGTTGGTGCCACCATGTCCCCCTCCAACAGAAACTGACTGGAGCCGTTATTAGTGGTCAGAATTCTCTCAGTGATGTCTACAGCCTCTGGGTTGTCTGTTAGGATCTCTGGTCCACTTCCATCCTCCATGAGAGGGTTGGCCTGAGAGAGGCCCAGCAGCAGCAGCAGCAGCAGGGTGAGAGAGGGGCTTTGCTCCATCTTCAGTGTGTGGAGAGGAGAGACTGGATGGCTCCTTGGATCTGACAGTGGAGATTCTCTAGATGGCTTCTTGGTCCTGGAGATGCTTTGGAGAGTCTTGATGTGTGATTCTGTCTGGTCAGTCCTGGGCTTTTTATACAGTCCTCCTCAGGTGTGTCTGCTGGAGGATTCTGGGTTGGGGTCCATGTTGTTAGTCCTAAATAAACCTCTGAAGGGAGGGCTCCACCACCACACCTACAGTTTCAACATGGTTTTAATCCATATGGGTCCGTTTACACCTGGCCATGCCTACTCAACAAACAGGTCACACACTAATGTAATGACAGTTGACTCTACGTCAATGATGTGCTGAGGAACGTTTCAACTGTTATTGTTTATTTGTCACCTGCACAGGATACAGCAGGTGTAAAACAGTACGTTGAAATCATTGCAGCTCTTTAGTAATATAGATAATAAAACACTGTAATAATCTAGACAATAAAACACTGTAATAATATAGACAATAAAACACTCTAATAATTTATATAATAAACACTGTAATAATATAGACAATATAAACACTGTAATAATCTAGATAATATAAACACTAATAATCTAGATAATAAAACACTGTAATAATCTAGACAATAAAA
>NW_027014646.1:25000-70000 GCF_036934945.1 Oncorhynchus masou masou | reverse complement strand
TGAGGGTTCTATATAACGCCTCATCCAGTAACATAGACTCTCTTTGGATGTTAGATGTTATGCAATGTGACTACTATAAACTAGTATACTATAGTACAACATATTATACAACACTATACTACACCATACTAGTATACTATACTATAAACTATTATACTACACTATACTACTATACTATACTATAAACTAGTATACTACACTATACTAGTATACTATACTATAAACTATTATACTATACTATTATACTATACTATAAACTGTAATACTATAGTATAACATATTATACTACACTATACTACACCATACTAGTATACTATACTATAAACTATTATACTACACTATACTATTATACTATACTATAAACTGTAATACTATAGTATAACATATTATACAACACTATACTACACCATACTAGTATACTATACTATAAACTATTATACTACACTATACTATTATACTACACTGTAAACTAGTATACTATACATAAAGTAGTATACTGCACTATACTATTATACTATTAAACTATGCTACATTATACTATTATACTACACTATAATAGTATACTATATTATACTATAAACTATTATACTATAGTATAAAGTAGTATACTACATTATACTATAATGCTATACTATAAACTATTATACTGTACTATAAAGTATTATACTACACGATACTATTATACTACTTAAACCCTACATGTGTAATACTGTATAGTACAGTATCTTACTCCATACAGTATACTGTAACTGTGTAATACTGTATAGTACAGTATCTTACTCCATACAGTATACTGTAACCCCTACATGTGTAATACTGTATAGTATCTTACTCATACAGTATACTGTAACCCCTACATGTGTAATACTGTATAGTACTGTATCTTACTCTATACAGTATACTGTAACCCCTACATGTGTAATACTGTATAGTACTGTATCTTACTCCATAATAGTATCTTACTCATGTAACCCCTACATGTGTAATACTGTATAGTACTGTATCTTACTCTGTATAGTAGTCTTACTCTATACAGTATACTGTAACCCCTACATGTGTAATACTGTATAGTACTGTATCTTACTCATACCCCACCTGGTCCATACAGGAAGTGTAAGTCGTCCCTACATGGTACAAGGATACTGGTCCATCCACAGGAAGTACTGTATCTTACTCTCATACAGTATACTGGTAACCCCTACATGTGTAATACTGTACAGGAAGTAGTATCTTACTCTATACAGTACCTGGTCCATACTGTAACCCCTACATGTGTCCATCCACAGGAAGTACTGTATCTCACTCCAGTCGCCCTCACCTGGGGTACAAGGACCCTGGGTGTACCTCCATCCACAGAATACTTAAACCCCTACTGTACCTGGTCCATCCACAGGAAGTACTGTATCTCACTCCAGTCGTCCTCACCTGGGGTACAAGGACCCCTGGGTGTACCTGGTCCATCCACAGGAAGTACTGTATCTCACTCCAGTCGTCCTCACCTGGGGTACAAGGACCCTGGGTGTACCTGGTCATCTACAGGAAGTACTGTATCTCACTCCAGTCGTCCTCACCTGGGGTACAAGGACCCCTGGGTGTACCTGGTCCATCCACAGGAAGTACTGTATCTCACTCCAGTCGTCCTCACCTGGGGTACAAGGACCCCTGGGTGTACCTGGTCCATCTACAGGAAGTACTGTATCTCACTCCAGTCGTCCTCACCTGGGGTACAAGGACCCCTGGGTGGTGTCCATCCACAGGAAGTACTGTATCTCACTCCAGGTCCTCACCTGGGGTACAAGGACCCCCTGGGTGTACCTGGTCCATCTACAGGAAGTACTGTATCTCTCACTCACCAGTCGTCCATCCTCACCTGGGGTACAAGGACCCCTGGGTGTACCTGGGTCCATCCACAGGAAGTACTGTATCTCACTCCAGTCGTCCTCACCTGGGGTACAAGGACCCTGGGTGTACCTGGTCCATCCACAGGAAGTACTGTATCTCACTCCAGTCGTCCTCACCTGGGGTACAAGGACCCCTGGGTGTACCTGGTCCATCCACAGGAAGTACTGTATCTCACTCCAGTCGTCCTCACCTGGGGTACAAGGACCCCTGGGTGTACCTGGTCCATCCACAGGAAGTACTGTATCTCACTCCAGTCGTCCCTCACCTGGGGTACAAGGACCCCTGGGTGTACCTGGTCTATCACAGGAAGTACTGTATCTCACTCCAGTCGTCCTCACCTGGGGTACAAGGACCCCTGGGTCCATACCTGGTCACCCATCTGGTCCATCCACAGGAAGTACTGTATCTCACTCCAGTCGTCCTCACCTGGGGTACAGGACCCCTGGGTGTACCTGGTCCATCCACAGGAAGTACTGTATCTCACTCCAGTCGTCCTCACCTGGGGTACAAGGACCCCTGGGTGTACCTGGTCCATCCACAGGAAGTACTGTATCTCACTCCAGTCGTCCTCACCTGGGGTACAAGGACCCCTGGGTGTACCTGGTCTATCTACAGGAAGTACTGTATCTCCAGTCGTCCTCACCTGGGGTACAAGGAACCTGGTCCATCCACAGGAAGTACTGTATCTCACTCCAGTCGTCCTCACCTGGGGTACAAGGACCCCTGGGTGTACCTGGTCCATCCACAGGAAGTACTGTATCTCACTCCAGTCGTCCTCACCTGGGGTACAAGGACCCTGGGTGTACCTGGTCCATCCACAGGAAGTACTGTATCTCACTCCAGTCGTCCTCACCTGGGGTACAAGGACCCCTGGGTGTACCATCCACAGGAAGTACTGTATCTCACTCCAGTCGTCCTCACCTGGGGTACAAGGACCCCTGGGTGTACCTGGTCCATCCACAGGAAGTACTGTATCTCACTCCAGTCGTCCTCACCTGGGGTACAAGGACCCCTGGGTGTACCTGGTCCATCTACAGGAAGTACTGTATCTCACTCCAGTCGTCCTCACCTGGGGTACAAGGACCCCTGGGTGTACCTGGTCCATCCACAGGAAGTACTGTATCTCACTCAGTCGTCCTCACCTGGGGTACAAGGACCCCTGGGTGTACCTGGTCCATCCACAGGAAGTACTGTATACTCAGTCGTCCTCACCTGGGGTACAAGGACCCCTGGGTGTACCTGGTCCATCTACAGGAAGTACTGTATCTCACTCCAGTCGTCCTCACCTGGGGTACAAGGACCCCTGGGTGTACCTGGTCTATCTACAGGAAGTACTGTATTTCACTCCAGGTCCTCACCTGGGGTACAAGGACCCCTGGGTGTACCTGGTCCATCCACATGAAGTACTGTATCTCACTCCAGTCGTCCTCACCTGGGGTACAAGGACCCCCTGGGTGTACCTGGTCATCCACAGGAAGTACTGTATCTCCTCCAGTCGTCCTCACCTGGGGTACAAGGACCCCTGGGTGTACCTGGTCCATCCACAGGAAGTACTGTATCTCACTCCAGTCGTCCTCACCTGGGGGTACAAGGACCCCTGGGTGTACCTGGTCCATCTACAGGAAGTACTGTATCTCACTCCAGTCGTCCTCACCTGGGGTACAAGGACCCCTGGGTGTACCTGGTCTATCCACAGGAAGTACTGTATCTCACTCCAGTCGTCCTCACCTGGGGTACAAGGACCCCTGGGTGTACCTGGTCCATCCACAGGAAGTACTGTATCTCACTCCAGTCGTCCTCACCTGGGGTACAAGGACCCCTGGGTGTACCTGGTCCATCCACAGGAAGTACTGTATCTCACTCCAGTCGTCCTCACCTGGGGTACAAGGACCCCTGGGTGTACCTGGTCCATCCACAGGAAGTACTGTATCTCACTCCAGTCGTCCTCACCTGGGGTACAAGGACCCCTGGGTGTACCTGGTCTATCCACAGGAAGTACTGTATCTCACTCCAGTCGTCCTCACCTGGGGTACAAGGACCCCTGGGTGTACCTGGTCCATCCACAGGAAGTACTGTATCTCAAGGACCCCTGGGTGTACCTGGTCCATCCACAGTATCTCACTCCAGTCGTCCTCACCTGGGGTACAAGGACCCCTGGGTGTACCTGGTCTATCTACAGGAAGTACTGTATCTCACTCCAGTCGTCCTCACCTGGGGTACAACCCCTTGGTGTGCCTGGGAGTCGTCCTCACCTGGGGCACAAGGACCCCTGGGTGTACCCTATCTACAGGGTGTACCTACAAGGACCCTGGGTGTACCTGGTCTATCTACAGGAAGTACTGTATCTCATCCAGTCGCCCCTCACCTGGGGTACAAGGACCCCTGGGTGTACCTGGTCTATCCACAGGAAGTACTGTGGAAGTTTCAACATAATCCGAGTGGTCAGTGGCAGGCGAGAGACTTCAGAGCCAAGTGTTGGGGTTTTAGTGGGTTGGATTCAGAGAATGACGAAAACTACTGGAATATTCCATATTATAAACTGGGTGGTTGCGAGCCCTGCATTCTGATTGTCTGACAGCTGTGGTATATCTCTCCACTGGCTTCCAGTTGAAGCTCGCATCCGCTACAAGACCATGGTGATGCCTACGGAGCTGTGAGGGGAACGGCACCGCAGTACCTCCAGGCTCTGATCAGGCCCTACACCCAAACAAGGGCACTGCGTTCATCCACCTCTGGCCTGCTCGCCTCCCTACCACTGAGGAAGTACAGTTCCCGCTCAGCCCAGTCAAAACTGTTCGCTGCTCTGGCCCCCCAATGGTGGAACAAACTCCCTCACGACGCCAGGACAGCGGAGTCAATCACCACCTTCCGGAGACACCTGAAACCCCACCTCTTCAAGGAATACCTAGGATAGGATAAGTAATCCTTCTCACCCCCCCCCCCTTAAATGATTTAGATGCACTATTGTAAAGTGGCTGTTCCACTGGATGTCAGAAGGTGAATTCACCAATTTGTAAGTCTGCTAAATGACTTAAATGTAATGTAAAATGAAATCAGACCGGTATGACAAAACATATCGTTCTTCCTGTTCTGTTTACGTTGGTAACCAGGTTATAATAGCAACAAGGCATCTCGAGAGTTTGTGATATAACGGCCGATATACCACAGCTGAGGGCCGGGAATTCAGGCACTCTGTGTTGCGTCGTGCCTAAGAACAGCCCTTGTGCCTTTTAATTGCTGAAAGTATAGCATTTCCTCCATTACATCAGTGACTCTCTATTTCCATCCATCTTTCATCTTTCTCTATTTCATTAGACGGGGCCAGAGATCCCCCAAGGGACAGAGCCGAGAAAACTCAACTCCACCATATACACTGAGTGCACAAAACATTAAGAACGCCTGGCCTTCACCTACTGTAACTCGTTTCTAAGGCTAGATATTAAACCTTCACGTACTGTAACTCGTTTCTAAGGCTAGATATTGAGCCTTCACCTACTGTAACTCGTTTCTAAGGCTAGATATTGAGCCTTCACCTACTGTAACTCGTGTCTAAGGCTAGATATTGAGCCTTCACCTACTGTAACTCGTTTCTAAGGCTGGATATTGAGCCTTCACCTACTGTAACTCGTTTCTAAGGCTAGATATTGAGCCTTCACCTACTGTAACTCGTTTCTAAGGCTAGATATTGAGCCTTCACCTACTGTAACTCGTGTCTAAGGCTAGATATTGAGCCTTCACCTACTGTAACTCGTTTCTAAGGCTGGATATTGAGTCTTCACCTACTGTAACTCGTTTCTAAGGCTAGATATTGAACCTTCACCTACTGTAACTCGTTTCTAAGGCTGAATATTAAACCTTCACCTACTGTAACTCGTGTCTAAGGCTAGATATTAAACCTTCACCTACTGTAACTCGTGTCTAAGGCTAGATATTAAACCTTCACCTACTGTAACTCGTGTCTAAGGCTAGATATTGAGCCTTCACCTACTGTAACTCGTTTCTAAGGCTGAATATTAAACCTTCACCTACTGTAACTCGTTTCTAAGGCTAGATATTAAACCTTCACCTACTGTAACTCGTGTCTAAGGCTAGATATTGAGCCTTCACCTACTGTAACTCGTTTCTAAGGCTAGATATTAAACCTTCACGTACTGTAACTCGTTTCTAAGGCTAGATATTGAGCCTTCACCTACTGTAACTCGTTTCTAAGGCTAGATATTGAGCCTTCACCTACTGTAACTCGTGTCTAAGGCTAGATATTGAGCCTTCACCTACTGTAACTCGTTTCTAAGGCTGGATATTGAGCCTTCACCTACTGTAACTCGTTTCTAAGGCTAGATATTGAGCCTTCACCTACTGTAACTCGTTTCTAAGGCTAGATATTGAGCCTTCACCTACTGTAACTCGTGTCTAAGGCTAGATATTGAGCCTTCACCTACTGTAACTCGTTTCTAAGGCTGGATATTGAGTCTTCACCTACTGTAACTCGTTTCTAAGGCTAGATATTGAACCTTCACCTACTGTAACTCGTTTCTAAGGCTGAATATTAAACCTTCACCTACTGTAACTCGTGTCTAAGGCTAGATATTAAACCTTCACCTACTGTAACTCGTTTCTAAGGCTGGATATTAAACCTTCACCTACTGTAACTCGTGTCTAAGGCTAGATATTAAACCTTCACCTACTGTAACTCGTTTCTAAGGCTGAATATTAAACCTTCACCTACTGTAACTCGTTTCTAAGGCTAGATATTAAACCTTCACCTACTGTAACTCGTGTCTAAGGCTAGATATTGAGCCTTCACCTACTGTAACTCGTGTCTAAGGCTGGATATTAAACCTTCACCTACTGTAACTCGTGTCTAAGGCTGGATATTAAACCTTCACCTACTGTAACTCGTGTCTAAGGCTGGATATTAAACCTTCACCTACTGTAACTCGTGTCTAAGGCTAGATATTAAACCTTCACCTACTGTAACTCGTGTCTAAGGCTGGAGATTGAGTCTTCACCTACTGTAACTTGTTTCTGGCTAGATATTAAACCTTCACCTACTGTAACTCGTTTCTAAGGCTGGATATTAAACCTTCACCTACTGTAACTCGTGTCTAAGGCTGGATATTAAACCTTCACCTACTGTAACTCGTGTCTAAGGCTGGATATTAAACCTTCACCTACTGTAACTTATTTTTTTGTATTTTTCTGCTATAAAGTTACTTATTTTGCTAAGTAGAATCATGAGGGTGAACTTACAAACGAACAGGCAAACATAATGTTGTGGAAAAGGAAGCTGGCTATTAGAATGTTGGTCCTCTTCCCGGATGTATCCTGTCTTGACTCTGGGCTCAGGCCTTAATGATTAAATAACGAGGACCACTCATCTTAAAAATGATATAACCTTGATGTTGTAAGACATGACACGAGCTGTGAATGTTGTCAGGGTGATAGGGAGGGAGGGAAGTGGGGAGGGAGGGAAGTGGGGAGGGAGGGAGGGGGAGAGAGGGATGAGGTAGGGAAGTGGGGAGGGAGGGGGAGAGAGGGATGAGGTAGGGAAGGGGGAGGGAGGGAAGTGGGGAGGGAGGGAGGGGGAGGGAGGAGGGAGGGAGGGGGAGTGGGAGGGAAGTGGGGAGGGATGGAGGGAGGGAGGGGGGGAGAGGGAGAGAGGGATGATGTAGGGAAGGGGGGAGGGAGGGAAGTGGGGAGGGAGGGAGGGGGAGGGAGGGAGGGAAGTGGGGAGGGAAGTGGGGAGGGATGGAGGGAGGGAGGGGAGGGAGAGAGGGATGAGGTAGGGAAGGGGAGGGAAGTGGGGAAGTGGGGGGAGGGAGGGAGGGGGAGGGAGGGAGAGAGGGAGGAGAGAGGGAGGGGGGAGGGAGGGAGGGGGGGAGAGGGAGAGAGGGATGAGGTTGGGAAGGGGGGAAGTGGGGAGGGAGGGAGAAGGGGGGTCGCTCTCTGAAATGACATTCTGAGAATATCTATACTTCTACTCTTTCTTCTTTTGGGAACAAGATGAAGATGAAGTGTTTATAGATGGAGTGTACTGCTGACTGTCTTCAGGTTTATAGATGGAGTGTACTGCTGACTTCTGGTTTATAGATGGAGTGTACTGCTGACTTCAGGTTTATAGATGGAGTGTACTGCTGACTGACTTCAGGTTTATAGATGGAGTGTACTGCTGACTCCAGGTTTATAGATGGAGTGTACTGCTGACTGTCTTCAGGTTTATAGATGGAGTGTACTGCTGACTGTCTTCAGGTTTATAGATGGAGTGTACTGCTGTCTTCAGGTTTATAGATGGAGTGTACTGCTGACTGTCTTCAGGTTTATAGATGGAGTGTACTGCTGACTGTCTTCAGGTTTATAGATGGAGTGTACTGCTGTCTTCAGGTTTATAGATGGAGTGTACTGCTGACTTCAGGTTTATAGATGGAGTGTACTGCTGACTGACTTCAGGTTTATAGATGGAGTGTACTGCTGACTGACTTCAGGTTTATAGATGGAGTGTACTGCTGACTGTCTTCAGGTTTATAGATGGAGTGTACTGCTGACTTCAGGTTTATAGATGGAGTGTACTGCTGACTGTCTTCAGGTTTATAGATGGAGTGTACTGCTGACTTCAGGTTTATAGATGGAGTGTACTGCTGACTGTCTTCAGGTTTATAGATGGAGTGTACTGCTGACTGTCTTCAGGTTTATAGATGGAGTGTACTGCTGACTGACTTCAGGTTTATAGATGGAGTGTACTGCTGACTGTCTTCAGGTTTATAGATGGAGTGTACTGCTGACTGTCTTCAGGTTTATAGATGGAGTGTACTGCTGACTGTCTTCAGGTTTATAGATGGAGTGTACTGCTGTCTTCAGGTTTATAGATGGAGTGTACTGCTGACTGTCTTCAGGTTTATAGATGGAGTGTACTGCTGACTTCAGGTTTATAGATGGAGTGTACTGCTGACTGTCTTCAGGTTTATAGATGGAGTGTACTGCTGACTGTCTTCAGGTTTATAGATGGAGTGTACTGCTGACTGTCTTCAGGTTTATAGATGGAGTGTACTGCTGACTGACTTCAGGTTTATAGATGGAGTGTACTGCTGTCTTCAGGTTTATAGATGGAGTGTACTGCTGACTTCAGGTTTATAGATGGAGTGTACTGCTGACTTCAGGTTTATAGATGGAGTGTATTGCTGACTTCAGGTTTATAGATGGAGTGTACTGCTGACTGACTTCAGGTTTATAGATGGAGTGTACTGCTGACTTCAGGTTTATAGATGGAGTGTACTGCTGACTGACTTCAGGTTTATAGATGGAGTGTACTGCTGACTGTCTTCAGGTTTATAGATGGAGTGTACTGCTGTCTTCAGGTTTATAGATGGAGTGTACTGCTGACTGACTTCAGGTTTATAGATGGAGTGTACTGCTGACTTCAGGTTTATAGATGGAGTGTACTGCTGACTGACTTCAGATTTATAGATGGAGTGTACTGCTGACTTCAGGTTTATAGATGGAGTGTACTGCTGACTGTCTTCAGGTTTATAGATGGAGTGTACTGCTGACTGACTTCAGGTTTATAGATGGAGTGTACTGCTGGCTGACTTCAGGTTTATAGATGGAGTGTACTGCTGACTGACTTCAGGTTTATAGATGGAGTGTACTGCTGACTTCAGGTTTATAAATGGAGTGTACTGCTGACTGTCTTCAGGTTTATAGATGGAGTGTACTGCTGACTTCAGGTTTATAGATGGAGTGTACTGCTGACTGACTTCAGGTTTATAGATGGAGTGTACTGCTGACTGTCTTCAGGTTTATAGATGGAGTGTACTGCTGACTCCAGGTTTATAGATGGAGTGTACTGCTGACTTCAGGTTTATAGATGGAGTGTACTGCTGACTGTCTTCAGGTTTATAGATGGAGTGTACTGCTGTCTTCAGGTTTATAGATGGAGTGTACTGCTGACTGACTTCAGGTTTATAGATGGAGTGTACTGCTGACTGACTTCAGGTTTATAGATGGAGTGTACTGCTGACTGACTTCAGGTTTATAGATGGAGTGTACTGCTGACTTCAGGTTTATAGATGGAGTGTACTGCTGACTGACTTCAGGTTTATAGATGGAGTGTACTGCTGACTGACTCCAGGTTTATAGATGGAGTGTACTGCTGACTGACTTCAGGTTTATAGATGGAGTGTACTGCTGACTGTCTTCAGGTTTATAGATGGAGTGTACTGCTGACTGTCTTCAGGTTTATAGATGGAGTGTACTGCTGACTGTCTTCAGGTTTATAGATGGAGTGTACTGCTGTCTTCAGGTTTATAGATGGAGTGTACTGCTGTCTTCAGGTTTATAGATGGAGTGTACTGCTGACTGACTTCAGGTTTATAGATGGAGTGTACTGCTGACTTCAGGTTTATAGATGGAGTGTACTGCTGACTTCAGGTTTATAGATGGAGTGTACTGCTGACTGACTTCAGGTTTATAGATGGAGTGTACTGCTGACTGACTTCAGGTTTATAGATGGAGTGTACTGCTGACTGACTTCAGGTTTATAGATGGAGTGTACTGCTGACTGTCTTCAGGTTTATAGATGGAGTGTACTGCTGACTGTCTTCAGGTTTATAGATGGAGTGTACTGCTGACTTCAGGTTTATAGATGGAGTGTACTGCTGACTTCAGGTTTATAGATGGAGTGTACTGCTGACTGTCTTCAGGTTTATAGATGGAGTGTACTGCTGACTGTCTTCAGGTTTATAGATGGAGTGTACTGCTGACTGTCTTCAGGTTTATAGATGGAGTGTACTGCTGACTGTCTTCAGGTTTATAGATGGAGTGTACTGCTGACTTCAGGTTTATAGATGGAGTGTACTGCTG
The DNA here is from genome assembly GCF_036934945.1 of Oncorhynchus masou masou. Taxonomy (NCBI): domain Eukaryota; kingdom Metazoa; phylum Chordata; class Actinopteri; order Salmoniformes; family Salmonidae; genus Oncorhynchus; species Oncorhynchus masou. The sequence continues at coordinate 59,242 of NW_027014646.1, read as the reverse complement.
ACTTCAGGTTTATAGATGGAGTGTACTGCTGACTGTCTTCAGGTTTATAGATGGAGTGTACTGCTGACTGTCTTCAGGTTTATAGATGGAGTGTACTGCTGACTGTCTTCAGGTTTATAGATGGAGTGTACTGCTGACTGTCTTCAGGTTTATAGATGGAGTGTACTGCTGACTGTCTTCAGGTTTATAGATGGAGTGTACTGCTGACTGTCTTCAGGTTTATAGATGGAGTGTACTGCTGACTGACTTCAGGTTTATAGATGGAGTGTACTGCTGTCTTCAGGTTTATAGATGGAGTGTACTGCTGACTGTCTTCAGGTTTATAGATGGAGTGTACTGCTGACTTCAGGTTTATAGATGGAGTGTACTGCTGACTGACTTCAGGTTTATAGATGGAGTGTACTGATGTCTTCAGGTTTATAGATGGAGTGTACTGCTGACTTCAGGTTTATAGATGGAGTGTACTGCTGACTGTCTTCAGGTTTATAGATGGAGTGTACTGCTGACTGACTTCAGGTTTATAGATGGAGTGTACTGCTGTCTTCAGGTTTATAGATGGAGTGTACTGCTGACTTCAGGTTTATAGATGGAGTGTACTGCTGACTGACTTCAGGTTTATAGATGGAGTGTACTGCTGACTTCAGGTTTATAGATGGAGTGTACTGCTGACTGTCTTCAGGTTTATAGATGGAGTGTACTGCTGACTGACTTCAGGTTTATAGATGGAGTGTACTGCTGTCTTCAGGTTTATAGATGGAGTGTACTGCTGACTGACTTCAGGTTTATAGATGGAGTGTACTGCTGACTGACTTCAGGTTTATAGATGGAGTGTACTGCTGACTGACTTCAGGTTTATAGATGGAGTGTACTGCTGTCTTCAGGTTTATAGATGGAGTGTACTGCTGACTGACTTCAGGTTTATAGATGGAGTGTACTGCTGACTGACTTCAGGTTTATAGATGGAGTGTACTGCTGACTGACTTCAGGTTTATAGATGGAGTGTACTGCTGTCTTCAGGTTTATAGATGGAGTGTACTGCTGACTTCAGGTTTATAGATGGAGTGTACTGCTGACTGACTTCAGGTTTATAGATGGAGTGTACTGCTGACTGTCTTCAGGTTTATAGATGGAGTGTACTGCTGACTGTCTTCAGGTTTATAGATGGAGTGTACTGCTGACTGTCTTCAGGTTTATAGATGGAGTGTACTGCTGTCTTCAGGTTTATAGATGGAGTGTACTGCTGACTGTCTTCAGGTTTATAGATGGAGTGTACTGCTGACTTCAGGTTTATAGATGGAGTGTACTGCTGACTTCAGGTTTATAGATGGAGTGTACTGCTGACTGACTTCAGGTTTATAGATGGAGTGTACTGCTGACTGACTTCAGGTTTATAGATGGAGTGTACTGCTGACTGTCTTCAGGTTTATAGATGGAGTGTACTGCTGACTGACTTCAGGTTTATAGATGGAGTGTACTGCTGACTTCAGGTTTATAGATGGAGTGTATTGCTGACTTCAGGTTTATAGATGGAGTGTACTGCTGACTGACTCCAGGTTTATAGATGGAGTGTACTGCTGACTTCAGGTTTATAGATGGAGTGTACTGCTGACTTCAGGTTTATAGATGGAGTGTACTGCTGACTGTCTTCAGGTTTATAGATGGAGTGTACTGCTGACTGACTTCAGGTTTATAGATGGAGTGTACTGCTGACTTCAGGTTTATAGATGGAGTGTACTGCTGACTGACTTCAGGTTTATAGATGGAGTGTACTGCTGACTTCAGGTTTATAGATGGAGTGTACTGCTGACTGACTTCAGGTTTATAGATGGAGTGTACTGCTGACTGTCTTCAGGTTTATAGATGGAGCTGTACTGCTGACTGTCTTCAGGTTTATAGATGGAGTGTACTGCTGACTGACTTCAGGTTTATAGATGGAGTGTACTGCTGACTGACTTCAGGTTTATAGATGGAGTGTACTGCTGACTGTCTTCAGGTTTATAGATGGAGTGTACTGCTGACTTCAGGTTTATAGATGGAGTGTACTGCTGACTGACTTCAGGTTTATAGATGGAGTGTACTGCTGACTTCAGGTTTATAGATGGAGTGTACTGCTGACTTCAGGTTTATAGATGGAGTGTACTGCTGACTTCAGGTTTATAGATGGAGTGTACTGCTGACTGACTTCAGGTTTATAGATGGAGTGTACTGCTGACTGACTTCAGGTTTATAGATGGAGTGTACTGCTGACTGACTTCAGGTTTATAGATGGAGTGTACTGCTGACTGTCTTCAGGTTTATAGATGGAGTGTACTGCTGACTTCAGGTTTATAGATGGAGTGTACTGCTGACTTCAGGTTTATAGATGGAGTGTACTGCTGACTGTCTCCAGGTTTATAGATGGAGTGTACTGCTGACTGACTCCAGGTTTATAGATGGAGTGTACTGCTGACTGTCTTCAGGTTTATAGATGGAGTGTACTGCTGACTGTCTTCAGGTTTATAGATGGAGTGTACTGCTGACTGTCTTCAGGTTTATAGATGGAGTGTACTGCTGACTGTCTTCAGGTTTATAGATGGAGTGTACTGCTGACTTCAGGTTTATAGATGGAGTGTACTGCTGACTTCAGGTTTATAGATGGAGTGTACTGCTGACTGTCTTCAGGTTTATAGATGGAGTGTACTGCTGACTGTCTTCAGGTTTATAGATGGAGTGTACTGCTGACTGACTTCAGGTTTATAGATGGAGTGTACTGCTGTCTTCAGGTTTATAGATGGAGTGTACTGCTGACTGACTTCAGGTTTATAGATGGAGTGTACTGCTGACTGTCTTCAGGTTTATAGATGGAGTGTACTGCTGACTTCAGGTTTATAGATGGAGTGTACTGCTGACTTCAGGTTTATAGATGGAGTGTACTGCTGACTGTCTTCAGGTTTATAGATGGAGTGTACTGCTGACTGACTTCAGGTTTATAGATGGAGTGTACTGCTGTCTTCAGGTTTATAGATGGAGTGTACTGCTGACTGTCTTCAGGTTTATAGATGGAGTGTACTGCTGACTGACTTCAGGTTTATAGATGGAGTGTACTGCTGTCTTCAGGTTTATAGATGGAGTGTACTGCTGACTTCAGGTTTATAGATGGAGTGTACTGCTGACTGACTTCAGGTTTATAGATGGAGTGTACTGCTGACTTCAGGTTTATAGATGGAGTGTACTGCTGACTGTCTTCAGGTTTATAGATGGAGTGTACTGCTGACTGACTTCAGGTTTATAGATGGAGTGTACTGCTGTCTTCAGGTTTATAGATGGAGTGTACTGCTGACTGACTTCAGGTTTATAGATGGAGTGTACTGCTGACTGACTTCAGGTTTATAGATGGAGTGTACTGCTGACTGACTTCAGGTTTATAGATGGAGTGTACTGCTGTCTTCAGGTTTATAGATGGAGTGTACTGCTGACTTCAGGTTTATAGATGGAGTGTACTGCTGACTGACTTCAGGTTTATAGATGGAGTGTACTGCTGACTGTCTTCAGGTTTATAGATGGAGTGTACTGCTGACTGTCTTCAGGTTTATAGATGGAGTGTACTGCTGACTGACTTCAGGTTTATAGATGGAGTGTACTGCTGACTGACTTCAGGTTTATAGATGGAGTGTACTGCTGACTTCAGGTTTATAGATGGAGTGTACTGCTGACTGTCTTCAGGTTTATAGATGGAGTGTACTGCTGACTCCAGGTTTATAGATGGAGTGTACTGCTGACTGACTTCAGGTTTATAGATGGAGTGTACTGCTGACTGTCTTCAGGTTTATAGATGGAGTGTACTGCTGACTGTCTTCAGGTTTATAGATGGAGTGTACTGCTGACTGACTTCAGGTTTATAGATGGAGTGTACTGCTGACTTCAGGTTTATAGATGGAGTGTACTGCTGACTGACTTCAGGTTTATAGATGGAGTGTACTGCTGACTTCAGGTTTATAGATGGAGTGTACTGCTGACTGTCTTCAGGTTTATAGATGGAGTGTACTGCTGACTCCAGGTTTATAGATGGAGTGTACTGCTGACTGACTTCAGGTTTATAGATGGAGTGTACTGCTGACTGTCTTCAGGTTTATAGATGGAGTGTACTGCTGACTGTCTTCAGGTTTATAGATGGAGTGTACTGCTGACTGTCTTCAGGTTTATAGATGGAGTGTACTGCTGACTGACTTCAGGTTTATAGATGGAGTGTACTGCTGACTGTCTTCAGGTTTATAGATGGAGTGTACTGCTGACTGACTTCAGGTTTATAGATGGAGTGTACTGCTGACTGTCTTCAGGTTTATAGATGTAGTGTACTGCTGACTGACTTCAGGTTTATAGATGGAGTGTACTGCTGACTGACTTCAGGTTTATAGATGGAGTGTACTGCTGACTGTCTTCAGGTTTATAGATGGAGTGTACTGCTGACTGACTTCAGGTTTATAGATGTAGTGTACTGCTGACTGACTTCAGGTTTATAGATGGAGTGTACTGCTGACTGTCTTCAGGTTTATAGATGGAGTATACTGCTGTCTTCAGGTTTATAGATGGAGTGTACTGCTGACTGACTTCAGGTTTATAGATGGAGTGTACTGCTGTCTTCAGGTTTATAGATGGAGTGTACTGCTGACTGTCTTCAGGTTTATAGATGGAGTATACTGCTGTCTTCAGGTTTATAGATGGAGTGTACTGCTGACTGACTTCAGGTTTATAGATGGAGTGTACTGCTGACTTCAGGTTTATAGATGGAGTGTACTGCTGACTGTCTTCAGGTTTATAGATGGAGTATACTGCTGTCTTCAGGTTTATAGATGGAGTGTACTGCTGACTGTCTTCAGGTTTATAGATGGAGTGTACTGCTGACTGACTTCAGGTTTATAGATGGAGTGTACTGCTGTCTTCAGGTTTATAGATGGAGTGTACTGCTGACTGACTTCAGGTTTATAGATGGAGTGTACTGCTGACTGACTTCAGGTTTATAGATGGAGTGTACTGCTGACTTCAGGTTTATAGATGGAGTGTACTGCTGACTGACTCCAGGTTTATAGATGGAGTGTACTGCTGACTGTCTTCAGGTTTATAGATGGAGTGTACTGCTGACTTCAGGTTTATAGATGGAGTGTACTGCTGACTGTCTTCAGGTTTATAGATGGAGTGTACTGCTGACTCCAGGTTTATAGATGGAGTGTACTGCTGTCTCCAGGTTTATAGATGGAGTGTACTGCTGACTGTCTCCAGGTTTATAGATGGAGTGTACTGCTGACTTCAGGTTTATAGATGGAGTGTACTGCTGACTCCAGGTTTATAGATGGAGTGTACTGCTGACTGACTTCAGGTTTATAGATGGAGTGTACTGCTGACTGTCTTCAGGTTTATAGATGGAGTGTACTGCTGACTGTCTTCAGGTTTATAGATGGAGTGTACTGCTGACTGACTTCAGGTTTATAGATGGAGTGTACTGCTGACTGTCTTCAGGTTTATAGATGGAGTGTACTGCTGACTGTCTTCAGGTTTATAGATGGAGTGTACTGCTGACTGACTTCAGGTTTATAGATGGAGTGTACTGCTGACTGTCTTCAGGTTTATAGATGGAGTGTACTGCTGACTGACTTCAGGTTTATAGATGGAGTGTACTGCTGACTGACTTCAGGTTTATAGATGGAGTGTACTGCTGACTTCAGGTTTATAGATGGAGTGTACTGCTGACTGACTTCAGGTTTATAGATGGAGTGTACTGCTGACTGACTTCAGGTTTATAGATGGAGTGTACTGCTGACTGTCTTCAGGTTTATAGATGGAGTGTACTGCTGACTGACTTGAGGTTTCTAGAGGCTTTCATTGTATACCAGTATTTGTAGCTGAATGTTTGTAACCTTCAAACTAGATGGAAGTGCTTTATAAGATCATGGGGCTACAAAATTCCTCTTGTTGAAAAGGTATTTGTTATTCTTGGTGTGACAGAAATAGCATGGAGCTTGGCGTGGGGGTTTGTGGTGTTTGAGTCTACAACACGTTACATCAGGGTTGTTAGCTGAACTGTATGTTCTGTGAACATCTCTGACTGTGAGTGTGTAGTGCTGTGAACATCTCTATGGCTGTGTAGTGTGTAGTGCTGTGAACATCTCTATGGCTGTGAGTGTGTAGTGCTGTGAACATCTCTGACTGTGAGTGTGTAGTGCTGTGAACATCTCTATGGCTGTGTAGTGTGTAGTGCTGTGAACATCTCTATGGCTGTGAGTGTGTAGTGCTGTGAACATCTCTGACTGTGAGTGTGTAGTGCTGTGAACATCTCTATGGCTGTGTAGTGTGTAGTGCTGTGAACATCTCTATGGCTGTGTAGTGTGTAGTGCTGTGAACACCTCTATGGCTGTGTTGTACTGAGAACATCTCTGACTGTGAGTGTGTAGTGCTGTGAACATCTCTATGGTTGTGAGTGTGTAGTGCTGTGAACATCTCTATGGTTGTGAGTGTGTAGTGTTGTGAACACCTCTATGGTTGTGAGTGTGTAGTGCTGTGAACATATCTATGGCTGTGTAGTGTGTAGTGCTGTGAACACCTCTATGGCTGTGAGTGTGTAGTGCTGTGAACACCTCTATGGTTGTGAGTGTGTAGTGCTGTGAACATCTCTATGGCTGTGTAGTGTGTAGTGCTGTGAACACCTCTATGGTTGTGAGTGTGTAGTGCTGTGAACATCTCTATGGCTGTATAGTGTGTAGTGCTGTGAACACCTCTATGGTTGTGAGTGTGTAGTGCTGTGAACACCTCTATGGTTGTGAGTGTGTAGTGCTGTGAACATCTCTATGGCTGTATAGTGTGTAGTGCTGTGAACACCTCTATGGTTGTGAGTGTGTAGTGCTGTGAACACCTCTATGGTTGTGAGTGTGTAGTGCTGTGAACATCTCTATGGTTGTGAGTGTGTAGTGCTGTGAACATCTCTATGGCTGTGTAGTGTGTAGTGCTGTGAACATCTCTATGGTTGTGAGTGTGTAGTGCTGTGAACACCTCTATGGCTGTGTAGTGTGTAGTGCTGTGAACATCTCTGACTGTGAGTGTGTAGTGCTGTGAACATCTCTATGGCTGTGAGTGTGTAGTGCTGTGAACACCTCTATGGCTGTGTAGTGTGTAGTGCTGTGAACATCTCTATGGCTGTGTAGTGTGTAGTGCTGTGAACATCTCTGACTGTGAGTGTGTAGTGCTGTGAACATCTCTATGGTTGTGAGTGTGTAGTGCTGTGAACACCTCTATGGCTGTGAGTGTGTAGTGCTGTGAACACCTCTATGGTTGTGAGTGTGTAGTGCTGTGAACATCTCTATGGCTGTGTAGTGTGTAGTGCTGTGAACACCTCTATGGCTGTGTAGTGTGTAGTGCTGTGAACATCTCTATGGCTGTGAGTGTGTAGTGCTGTGAACATCTCTATGGCTGTGTAGTGTGTAGTGCTGTGAACATCTCTATGGCTGTGTAGTGTGTAGTGCTGTGAACATCTCTATGGCTGTGAGTGTGTAGTTCTGTGAACTTCTCTGACTGTGAGTGTGTAGTGCTGTGAACATCTCTATGGCTGTGTAGTGTGTAGTGCTGTGAACATCTCTATGGCTGTGAGTGTGTAGTACTGTGAACATCTCTTTGGCTGTGTAGTGTGTAGTGCTGTGAACATCTCTATGGCTGTGTAGTGTGTAGCGCTGTGAACATCTCTATGGCTGTGTAGTGTGTAGTGCTGTGAACATCTCTATGGTTGTGAGTGTGTAGTGCTGTGAACACCTCTATGGTTGTGAGTGTGTAGTGCTGTGAACATCTCTATGGCTGTGTAGTGTGTAGTACTGTGAACATCTCTTTGGCTGTGTAGTGTGTAGTGCTGTGAACATCTCTATGGTTGTGAGTGTGTAGTGCTGTGAACATCTCTATGGTTGTGTAGTGTGTAGTGCTGTGAACATCTCTATGGCTGTGTAGTGTGTAGTGCTGTGAACATCTCTATGGTTGTGAGTGTGTAGTGCTGTGAACATCTCTATGGTTGTGAGTGTGTAGTACTGTTTACATCTCTATGGCTGTGTAGTGTGTAGTGCTGTGAACATCTCTATGGCTGTGTAGTGTGTAGTGCTGTGAACATCTCTATGGCTGTGAGTGTGTAGTGCTGTGAACACCTCTATGGCTGTGTAGTGTGTAGTGCTGTGAACATCTCTATGGTTGTGAGTGTGTAGTGCTGTGAACATCTCTATGGTTGTGTAGTGTGTAGTGCTGTGAACATCTCTATGGCTGTGTAGTGTGTAGTGCTGTGAACATCTCTATGGTTGTGAGTGTGTAGTGCTGTGAACATCTCTATGGTTGTGAGTGTGTAGTACTGTTTACATCTCTATGGCTGTGTAGTGTGTAGTGCTGTGAACATCTCTATGGCTGTGTAGTGTGTAGTGCTGTGAACATCTCTATGGCTGTGAGTGTGTAGTGCTGTGAACACCTCTATGGCTGTGTAGTGTGTAGTGCTGTGAACATCTCTATGGCTGTGTAGTGTGTAGTGCTGTGAACATCTCTATGGTTGTGAGTGTGTAGTGCTGTGAACATCTCTATGGCTGTGAGTGTGTAGTGCTGTGAACATCTCTATGGTTGTGAGTGTGTAGTGCTGTGAACACATCTATGGCTGTGAGTGTGTAGTGCTGTGAACATCTTTATGGCTGTGAGTGTGTAGTGCTGTGAACATCTCTATGGCTGTGTAGTGTGTAGTGCTGTGAACACCTCTATGGCTGTGAGTGTGTAGTGCTGTGAACATCTCTATGGCTGTGAGTGTGTAGTGCTGTGAACATCTCTATGGCTGTGTAGCGTGTAGTGCTGTGAACACCTCTATGGCTGTGTAGTGTGTAGTGCTGTGAACATCTCTATGGCTGTGTAGTGTGTAGTGCTGTGAACATCTCTCTGACTGTGAGTGTGTAGTGCTGTGAACACCTCTATGGCTGTGAGTGTGTAGTGCTGTGAACATCTCTATGGCTGTGTAGTGTGTAGTGCTGTGAACATCTCTATGGCTGTGTAGTGTGTAGTGCTGTGAACATCTCTATGGCTGTGTAGTGTGTAGTGCTGTGAACATCTCTCTGACTGTGAGTGTGTAGTGCTGTGAACATCTCTATGGCTGTGAGTGTGTAGTGCTGTGAACATCTCTATGGCTGTGTAGTGTGTAGTGCTGTGAACACCTCTATGGCTGTGAGTGTGTAGTGCTGTGAACATCTCTATAGGGGAGAGGATGTCTGCATGCTCATTGAGCCCCACTGACACCCTCCAGGGCTGAGAGGAGAGGTGGAGAGAGGATATGAGATGCACGTCTATAGAACCCCCCAGGGCTCCAGCTTCATACTGCAGGCTCCCCCCCCCCCTCTCTCTCTCTCTCTCTCTCTCTCTCTCTCTCTCTCTCTCTGTCTCTCTCTGTCTCCCTCTCTCTGTCTCCCTGTCTCTCTCTCTCTCTCTCAGTTCTCTCTCTCTCTCTCTCTCTCTCTCTCTCTCTGTCTCTCTCTCTCTCTCTCTCTGTCTCTCTCTCTCTCTCTCTCTTTTCTGAGAGAGAAAAGAGAGGAGAGGTTTGTTTAGCTTAGCGTTGGTTTTCTTCCCAGATGGCAGGGGGCGGTGGGGTGTAGTGGAGGGGCAGAATGAAGACCAGTAGGAGTGGAACATCTAGTTGAGTTGAGAATCTCGATAACCCTCATCCCGAAGTCTCGTCCGGCTCTGTTCTCAGCTCCGCTTTGAAATCATTAACTCTTCGTAGAAAGATATTGTTGACCCTCTCCTGTTCTGTCGGTCGGTCGGGGCGGTGGAAAATAACGAATCTTTTCAGTAGTTCATCAGTTGAACTGACTTACCTTGTCAGTAGGCTCAGATTGGGCTTCAAATGACGAGGGCAGTTGAACGGAGAGAGGAAATGAAATGTGTTGTACAGGAAGCCGAGCAGGAGAACTGCACATCCCAAGACATCCCATACTGACTTCAATTCGTTTTTTAAATAATGTCTTACAGTCATTTGAATTATTCAATGTTGTTCATATTATTTAGTCACTTTTGACATACATTTTTTGGGGAGGGCTTTACTGTGTGTGTACTGTGTGTGTATTGTGTGTACTTTGTGTACTGTGTGTGTACTGTGTGTACTGTTATTTGAAAAAACAGGTTATTGTAGTAGTAATGTAGCTGTTAATGGATAAAACAGGTTATTGTAGTAGTAATGTAGCTGTTAATGGATAAAACAGGTTATTGTAGTAGTAATGTAGCTGTTAATGGATAAAACAGGTTATTGTTATAGTAATGTAGCTGTTAATGGATAAAACAGGTTATTGTAGTAGTAATGTAGCTGTTAATGGATAAAACAGGTTATTGTAGTAGTAATGTAGCTGTTAATGGATAAAACAGGTTATTGTAATAGTAATGTAGCTGTTAATGGATAAAACAGGTTATTGTAGTAGTAATGTAGCTGTTAATGGATAAAACAGGTTATTGTAGTAGTAATGTAGCTGTTAATGGATAAAACAGGTTATTGTAGTAGTAATGTAGCTGTTAATGGATAAAACAGGTTATTGTAATAGTAATGTAGCTGTTAATGGATAAAACAGGTTATTGTTATAGTAATGTAGCTGTTAATGGATAAAACAGGTTATTGTTATAGTAATGGACGTTATAAATCAATTTGATCTGTCCATTGTGCTTTCCGTTCTTCTCTCGGTGGAGTAATGGGTGGTAACTACACAGATGAAACATGGATATTTTAAATTTAAATTAAAAACTGGAAGACATTTTATGTCATTCTGGAGGGGAGAGGAGGGGAGATGAGAGGGAGGGAGAGGAGATGAGATGAGAGGAGAGGAGATGGGAGAGGAGGGGGAGAGAAGAGGAGAGGAAGGGGAGAGGAGAGGAAGGGAGGGGAGATGGGGAGGGGAGATGGGGAGGGGAGATGGGAGGGGAGAGGAGAGGAGGGGAGATGGGGAGAGGATAGGAGAGGAGGGGAGATGGGGAGAGGAGGGGAGAGGAGAGGAGGGGAGATGGGGAGAGGATACGAGAGGAGGGAGATGAGGAGAGGAGGGGAGATGGGGAGAGGAGGGAGATGGAGGAGGAGGAGGTGAGGAGGGAGCGGAGATGGGGAGAGGAGATGAGGGGAGATGGGAGAGGAGATGAGGGGAGATGAGGAGAGGAGAGGAGAGGAGGGAGATGGGGAGAGGAGGGGAGAGGAGAGGAGGGAGATGGGGGAGAGGATACGAGAGGAGGGGAGATGAGGAGAGGAGGGGAGATGGGGAGAGGAGGGGAGATGGAGAGAGGAGAGGAGGTGAGATGAGGAGCGGAGATGGGGAGAGGAGATGAGGGGAGATGGGGAGAGGAGATGAGGGGAGATGAGGAGAGAGAGGAGGGGAGATGGGGATAGGAGAGGAGAGGAGGGGAGATGAGGAGGGGAGATGGGGAGGGGAGATGGAGGGGAGATGGGGAGAGGAGAGGAGAGGGAGGGAGAGGAGATGGGGAGAGGAGAGGAAGTGAGATGAGGAGGGAGATGGGGAGAGGAGATGAGGGGAGATGGGGAGAGGAGAGGAGGTGAGATGAGGAGGGAGATGAGGAGGGAGATGGGGAGGGGAGATGAGGGGGAGATGGGCAGAGGAGATGAGGGGAGATGGGCAGAGGAGATGAGGGGAGATGGGGAGAGGAGAGGAGAGGAGGGAGATGAGGGGAGATGGGGAGAGGAGAGGAGGGAGATGGGGAGAGGAGAGGAGGGGAGATGAGGAGAGGAGAGGAGGGAGATGGGGAGAGGAAGGAGGGGAGATGGAGTAGAGGAGAGGAGAGGAGGGCAGAGAGGAGAGGAGATGAGGGGAGATGGGGAGAGGAGAAGAGGGGAGATGGGGAGAGGAGAGGAGGGGAGATGAGGAGTGAGAGGAGGGGGGAGATGGGGAGAGGAGAGGAGAGGAGAGGAGGGAGACTGGGGAGGGAGATGGGGAGGGGAGATGAGGAGGGGGAGATGGGGAGGGGAGATGAGGGGAGATGGGGAGAGGGGATGGGGGAGAGGAGGGGAGATGGGGAGAGGAGGGGAGGGAGAGGGGGAGATGGGGAGAGGATACGAGAGGAGGGGAGATGGGGAGAGGAGAGGAGGTGAGATGAGGAGGGGAGATGAGGAGGGGAGATGGGGAGGGGAGATGAGGGGAGATGGGCAGAGGAGATGAGGGGAGATGGGGAGAGGAGAGGAGAGGAGATGAGGAGGGGAGATGGAGAGAGGAGAGGAGGGGAGATGAGGAGAGGAGGGTAGATGAGGAGAGGAGAGGAGAGGGGGGAGATGGGGAGGGGAGAGGAGGGGAGATGGGGAGAGGAGAGGAGAGGAGGGGAGAGGAGATGAGGGGAGATGGGGAGAGGAGAAGAGGGGAGATGGGGAGAGGAGAGGAGGGGAGATGAGGAGAGGAGAGGAGGGAGATGGGGAGAGGAGAGGGGAGATGGGGAGGGGAGATGAGGAGGGGAGATGGGGAGGGGAGATGAGGGGAGATGGGGAGAGGATAGGAGAGGAGGGGAGATGGGGAGAGGAGGGGGGAGATGAGGGGAGGGAGAGGGAGATGGGGGAGAGGATACGAGAGGAGGGGGAGATGGGGAGAGGGAGAGGAGGTGAGATGAGGAGGGGGAGATGGGGGGGAGGGAGATGGGGGGGGAGATGAGGGGAGATGGGGAGAGGAGATGAGGGGAGATGGGGAGAGGAGAGGAGAGCAGGGGAGAGGAGATGGGGAGAGGAGAGGAGGTGAGATGAGGAGGGGAGATGAGGGGAGATGGGGAGAGGAGAGGAGAGGAGATGAGGGGAGATGGGGAGAGGAGAGGAGGGGAGATGGGGAGAGGAGAGGAGGGGAGATGAGGAGGGGAGAGGAGGGGAGATGGGGAGATGAGGAGAGGAGAGGAGGGGAGATGGGGAGAGGAGAGGAGGGGAGATGGGGAGAGGAGGGGAGAGGAGGGGAGAGGAGATGAGGGGAGATGGGGAGAGGAGAGGAGGGGAGGGGAGATGAGGAGAGGAGAGGAGGGGAGATGGGGAGAGGAGAGGAGAGGAGAGGAGGGGAGATGGGGAGGGGAGAGGAGGGGAGATGGGGAGAGGAGAGGAGGGAGATGGGGAGAGGAGGGAGAGGAGAGGAGGGGAGAGGGGAGATGGGGAGAGGATACGAGGGGAGGGGAGATGGGGAGAGGAGGGAGATGGGGAGAGGAGAGGAGGGGAGATGGAGAGGAGGGGAGATGGAGAGAGGAGAGGAGAGGAGGGGAGATGAGGAGAGGAGATGAGGAGGGGAGAGGAGATGGGGAGAGGAGGGGAGATGGGGAGAGGAGGGGAGATGGGAAGAGGAGGGGAGATGAGGAGAGGAGGGAGATGAGGAGAGGAGGGGAGATGGGGAGGGGAGAGATGTGACCGTGCTCCTATCTGCAGTACACTGAACTGTGACCGTGCTCCTATCTGCAGTACACTGAACTGTGACTGTGCCCCTATCTGCAGTACACTGAACTGTGACCGTGCTCCTATCTGCAGTACACTGAACTTTGACCGTGCTCCTATCTGCAGTACACCATGCTTCTATCTCCAGTACACTGAACTGTGACCGTGCTCCTATCTGCAGTACACTGAACTGTGACTGTGCCCCTATCTGCAGTACACTGAACTGTGACCGTGCTCCTATCTGCAGTACACTGAACTTTGACCGTGCTCCTATCTGCAGTACACCTGTGATGCTTCTATCTGCAGTACACTGAACTGTGACCGTGCTCCTATCTGCAGTACACTGAACTGTGACCGTGCTCCTATCTGCAGTACACTGAACTGTGACCGTGCTCCTATCTGCAGTACACTGAACTGTGACCGTGCTCCTATCTGCAGTACACTGAACTGTGACCGTGCTCCTATCTGCAGTACACTGAACTTTGACCGTGCTCCTATCTGCAATACACCATGCTCCTATCTGCAGTACACTGGACTGTGACCGTGCTCCTATCTGCAGTACACTGAACTGTGACCGTGCTCCTATCTGCAGTACACTGAACTGTGACCGTGCTCCTATCTGCAGTACACTGGACTGTGACCGTGCTCCTATCTGCAGTACACTGAACTGTGACTGTGCTCCTATCTGCAGTACACTGAACTGTGACCGTGCTCCTATCTGCAGTACACTGAACTGTGACCGTGCTCCTATCTGCAGTACACTGAACTGTGACCGTGCTCCTATCTGCAGTACACCATGCTCCTATCTGCAGTACACTGAACTGTGACCGTGCTCCTATCTCCAGTACACTGAACTGTGACTGTGCTCCTATCTGCAGTACACCATGCTCCTATCTCCAGTACACTGAACTGTGACTGTGCTCCTATCTGCAGTACACTGAACTGTGACCGTGCTCCTATCTGCAGTACACCATGCTCCTATCTGCAGTACACTGAACTGTGACCGTTCTCCTATCTGCAGTACACCATGCTCCTATCTGCAGTACACTGAACTGTGACCGTGCTCCTATATGCAGTACACTGGACTGTGACCGTGCTCCTATCTGCAGTACACTGAACTGTGACCGTGCTCCTATCTGCAGTACACTGGACTGTGACCGTGCTCCTATATGCAGTACACTGGACTGTGACCGTGCTCCTATCTGCAGTACACTGAACTGTGACCGTGCTCCTATCTGCAGTACACTGGACTGTGACCGTGCTCCTATCTGCAGTATACTGAACTGTGACCCTGCTCCTATCTGCAGTACACTGAACTGTGACCGTGCTCCTATCTGCAGTACACTGGACTGTGACCGTGCTCCTATCTGCAGTATACTGAACTGTGACCCTGCTCCTATCTGCAGTACACTGGACTGTGACCGTGCTCCTATCTGCAGTATACTGAACTGTGACCGTGCTCCTATCTGCAGTACACTGAACTGTGACCGTGCTCCTATCTGCAGTACACTGAACTGTGACCGTGCTCCTATCTGCAGTACACTGAACTGTGACCGTGCTCCTATCTGCAGTACACTGAACTGTGACCGTGCTCCTATCTGCAGTACACTGGACTGTGACCCTGCTCCTATCTGCAGTACACTGAACTGTGACCGTGCTCCTATCTGCAGTACACTGAACTGTGACCGTGCTCCTATCTGCAGTACACTGAACTGTGACCGTGCTCCTATCTGCAGTACACTGAACTGTGACCATGCTCCTATCTGCAGTATCCTGAACTGTGACCGTGCTCCTATCTGCAGTATACCATGCTCCTATCTGCAGTATACCCTGCTCCTATCTGCAGTATACTGAACTGTGACCATGCTCCTATCTGCAGTATCCTGAACTGTGACCGTGCTCCTATCTGCAGTATACCATGCTCCTATCTGCAGTATACCCTGCTCCTATCTGCAGTATACTGAACTGTGACCCTGCTCCTATCTGCAGTACACTGAACTGTGACCGTGCTCCTATCTGCAGTACACTGAACTGTGGCCGTGCTCCTATCTGCAGTACACTGAACTGTGACCGTGCTCCTATCTGCAGTATACTATGCTCCTATCTGCAGTACACTGAACTGTGACTGTGCTCCTATCTGCAGTACACTGAACTGTGACCGTGCTCCTATCTGCAGTACACCTTGCTCCTATCTGCAGTATACTATGCTCCTATCTGCAGTACACTGAACTGTGACCGTGCTCCTATCTGCAGTATACTATGCTCCTATCTGCAGTACACTGAACTGTGACTGTGCTCCTATCTGCAGTACACTGAACTGTGACTGTGCTCCTATCTGTAGTATACTGAACTGTGACCCTGCTCCTATCTGCAGTATACCATGCTCCTATCTGCAGTACACTGAACTGTGACCGTGCTCCTATCTGCAGTACACCATGCTCCTATCTCCAGTACACTGAACTGTGACTGTGCTCCTATCTGCAGTACACTGAACTGTGACCGTGCTCCTATCTGCAGTACACCTTGCTCCTATCTCCAGTACACTGAACTGTGACCGTGCTCCTATCTGCAGTACACTGGACTGTGACCGTGCTCCTATATGCAGTACACTGAACTGTGACCCTGCTCCTATCTGCAGTACACTGAACTGTGACCGTGCTCCTATCTGCAGTACACTGAACTGTGACCGTGCTCCTATCTGCAGTACACTGAACTGTGACCCTGCTCCTATCTGCAGTACACTGAACTGTGACCGTGCTCCTATCTGCAGTACACTGAACTGTGACCGTGCTCCTATCTGCAGTACACTGAACTGTGACCGTGCTCCTATCTGCAGTACACCATGCTCCTATCTGCAGTACACTGAACTGTGACCGTGCTCCTATCTGCAGTACTCTGAACTGTGACCGTGCTCCTATCTGCAGTACACTGAACTGTGACCGTGCTCCTATCTGCAGTACACTGGACTGTTTCACATGCGTATTTTGGTCCCGAATAACTTCAAGCATTCTGTATCATTTAGCCTGTGTAAAGACACTCTTGCCACTATGTATTTGAGATGGGATGGTTTCTCCAGAACCGGACTTAAAGCCTGTTGTCGTAATGAAAAGCCCTTCCAATAGAGACCAGTCCCGTCTCTCAGTACTGCTCAGCGTAGCTGCACACACTCAGCCTTACCGACTCTCTGCTCCAGGGCCACTGGCACAACACTTTGATCTGGCTCTGCACTCTGTCTCGTCCAATCACAGTCATGTCACAGAGGGCTCCCTGAAACTAGGCCCGCCCCCTACCCAACCCCATGCTGCAGAGAACTAGAGGGAGAGCAGGGGTGGGAGGGAGAGAGGGAGAGCAGGGTGGGAGGGGGAGACGAGGAGAGAGAGAGAGAGAGAGAGAGAGAGCAGAGAGGTGGAGAGAGTACAGTGGTGGGAGGGGGAGTGATAGGGAGGGAGGGAGAGCAGTGGTGGAAGGGGGAGAGGGAGAGCAGGGGTGGGAGGGGAGAGAGGGAGAGCAGGGGTGGGAGGGGGAGACAGAGAGAGAGAGAGAGGGAGAGAGCATATCATTGGAGATCTCCTCAGAGAACAGAGTGTAATTTATCAATACTATAGTGTCTGAATCTATTGTTCTGAACTACACTAGGGGTTAGACTAGGGGGTGACAGTTACAACTACACTAGGGGGTGACCGTTACAACTACACTAGGGGGTGACCGTTACAACTACATTAGGGGTGACAGTTACAACTACACTAGGGGTTAGACTAGGGGGTGACAGTTACAACTACACTAGGGGGTGACCGTTATAACTACACTAGGGGGTGACCGTTACAACTACATTAGGGGTGACAGTTACAACTACACTAGGGGTTAGACTAGGGGGTGACAGTTACAACTACACTAGGGGTTAGACTAGGGGGTGACCGTTACAACTACACTAGGGGGTGACCGTTACAACTACACTAGGGGTGACAGTTACAACTACACTAGGGGTTAGACTAGGGGGTGACAGTTACAACTACACTAGGGGTTAGACTAGGGGGTGACCGTTACAACTACACTAGGGGGTGACCGTTACAACTACATTAGGGGTGACAGTTACAACTACACTAGGGGTGACAGTTACAACTACACTAGGGGGTGACAGTTACAACTACACTAGGGGTGACAGTTACAACTACACTAGGGGGTGACAGTTACAACTACACTAGGGGGTGACAGTTACAACTACACTAGGGGACAGTTACAACTACACTAAAGGTGACAGTTACAACTACACTAGGGGTGACAGTTACAACTACACTAGGGGGTGACAGTTACAACTACACTAGGGGTGACAGTTACAACTACACTAGGGGTGACAGTTACAACTACACTAGGGGTGACAGTTACAACTACACTAGGGGGTGACAGTTACAACTACACTAGGGGGTGACAGTTACAACTACACTAGGGGGTGACAGTTACAACTACACTAGGGGGTGACAGTTACAACTACACTAGGGGGTGACAGTTACAACTACACTAGGGGTGACAGTTACAACAGTTACAACTACAGGGGGTGACCGTTACTACACTAGGGGGTGACAGTTACAACTACACTAGGGGGTGACAGTTACAACTACACTAGGGGTGACAGTTACAACTACACTAGGGGTGACAGTTACAACTACACTAGGGGTGACAGTTACAACTACACTAGGGGTGACAGTTACAACTACACTAGGGGTGTTACAACTACACTAGGGGTGACGTTACAACTACACTAGGGGTGACCGTTACAACTACACTAGGGGGTGACAGTTACAACTACACTAGGGGTGGTACAACTACACTAGGGGGTGACAGTTACAACTACATTAGGGGTGACAGTTACAACTACACACTAGGGGTGACAGTTACAACTACACTAGGGGGTGACAGTTACAACTACACTAGGGGTGACAGTTACAACTACACTAGGGGTGACAGTTACAACTACACTAGGGGGACACTAGGGGGAACTGGGGTGACAGTTACAACTACACTAGGGGTGACAGTTACAACTACACTAGGGGTGACAGTTACAACTACACTAGGGGGGTGACAGTTACAACTACACTAGGGGTGACAGTTACAACTACACTAGGGGTGACAGTTACAACTACACTAGGGGGTGACAGTTACAACTACACTAGGGGTGACAGTTACAACTACACTAGGGGGTGACAGTTACAACTACACTAGGGGTGACAGTTACAACTACACTAGGGGTGACAGTTACAACTACACTAGGGGGTGACAGTTACAACTACACTAGGGGTGACAGTTACAACTACACTAGGGGTGACAGTTACAACTACACTAGGGGTGACAGTTACAACTACACTAGGGGTGACAGTTACAACTACACTAGGGGTGACAGTTACAACTACACTAGGGGTGACAGTTACAACTACACTAGGGGTGACAGTTACAACTACACTAGGGGTGACAGTTACAACTACACTAGGGGTGACAGTTACAACTACACTAGGGGTGACAGTTACAACTACACTAGGGGGTGACAGTTACAACTACACTAGAGGGTGACAGTTACAACTACACTAGGGGTGACAGTTACAACTACACTAGGGGTGACAGTTACAACTACACTAGGGGTGACAGTTACAACTACACTAGGGGTGACAGTTACAACTACACTAGGGGTGACAGTTACAACTACACTAGGGGTGACAGTTACAACTACACTAGGGGTGACAGTTACAACTACACTAGGGGTGACAGTTACAACTACACTAGGGGTGACAGTTACAACTACACTAGGGGTGACAGTTACAACTACACTAGGGGTGACAGTTACAACTACACTAGGGGGTGACAGTTACAACTACACTAGGGGTGACAGTTACAACTACACTAGGGGTGACAGTTACAACTACACTAGGGGTGACAGTTACAACTACACTAGGGGTGACAGTTACAACTACACTAGGGGTGACAGTTACAACTACACTAGGGGGTGACAGTTACAACTACAC
Organism: Oncorhynchus masou masou; assembly: GCF_036934945.1. Taxonomy (NCBI): domain Eukaryota; kingdom Metazoa; phylum Chordata; class Actinopteri; order Salmoniformes; family Salmonidae; genus Oncorhynchus; species Oncorhynchus masou. The sequence continues at coordinate 39,823 of NW_027014646.1, read as the reverse complement.
TAGGGGTGACAGTTACAACTACACTAGGGGTGACAGTTACAACTCCACTAGGGGTGACAGTTTACAGGGGTGAATACACTAGGGGTGACAGTTACAACTACATGAGGGGTGACAGTTACAACTACACTAGGGGTGACAGTTACAACTACACTAGGGGTTACAGTTACAACTACACTAGGGGTGACAGTTACAACTACACTAGGGGTGACAGTTACAACTACACTAGGGGTGACAGTTACAACTACACTAGGGGTGACAGTTACAACTACACTAGGGGGTGACAGTTACAACTACACTAGGGGGTGACAGTTACAACTACACTAGGGGTGACAGTTACAACTCCACTAGGGGGTGACAGTTACAACTACACTAGGGGGTGACAGTTACAACTACACGAGGGGGTGACCGTTACAACTACATGAGGGGTGACAGTTACAACTACACTAGGGGGTGACAGTTACAACTACACTAGGGGTTACAGTTACAACTACACTAGGGATTATAGTTAAGACTGACAAGCCTCTTGCCAGGCATGTAAAAGGACTGACTGAACTGTCTCCCAGCCTTATCAACATATGGAGACATATAGTCCAAGAGTCGTTCACAATCTAGTCTAAGAGTCGTTCACAATCTAGTCCAAGAGTCATTCGCAATCTAGTCCAAGAGTCGTCCACAATCTAGTCCAAGAGTCGTTCAGAATCTAGTCCAAGAGTCGTCCACAATCTAGTCCAAGAGTCGTTCAGAATCTAGTCCAAGAGTCGTCCACAATCTAGTCCAAGAGTCGTCCACATTCTAGTCCATGAGTCGTTCACAATCTAGTCCAAAGAGTTGTTACAACTACAATCTAGTCCAAGAGTCGTTCACAATCTAGTCCAAGAGTCGTTCACAATCTAGTCCAAGAGTCATTCACAATCTAGTCCAAGAGTCATTCGCAATCTAGTCCAAAGAGTCCAAGAGTCCACAATCTAGTCCAAGAGTCGTTCAGAATCTAGTCCAAGAGTCGTCCACAATCTAGTCCAAGAGTCGTCCACATTCTAGTCCATGAGTCGTTCACAATCTAGTCCAGAGTTGTTAGCAATCTAGTCCAAGAGTCGTTCACAATCTAGTCCAAGAGTCGTTCACAATCTAGTCCAAGAGTCGTCCACAATCTAGTCCAAGAGTCGTCCACAATCTAGTCCAAGAGTCATCCACAATCTAGTCCAAGAGTCGTTCACAATCTAGTCCAAGAGTCATTCGCAATCTAGTCCAAGAGTCGTCCACAATCTAGTCCAAGAGTCGTTCAGAATCTAGTCCAAGAGTCGTCCACAATCTAGTCCAAGAGTCGTCCACATTCTAGTCCATGAGTCGTTCACAATCTAGTCCAAGAGTTGTTCGCAATCTAGTCCAAGAGTCGTCCACAATCTAGTCCAAGAGTCATTCAGAATCTAGTCCAAGAGTCGTCCACAATCTAGTCCAAGAGTCGTCCACATTCTAGTCCATGAGTCGTTCACATTCTAGTCCATGAGTCGTTCACAATCTAGTCCAAGAGTCGTTCGCAATCTAGTCCAAGAGTCGTTCACAATCTAGTCCAAGAGTCGTCCACAATCTAGTCCAAGAGTCGTCTACAATCTAGTCCAAGAGTCGTCCGCAATCTAGTCCAATCAGTATAATGTTGCCATGTCAGAAATGGACAGATTTATTCAGGGATCAGTATAATGTTGCCATGTCAGAAACTCTTAATGATCGCATATTGTAACTCAGCCATATTGTCAAACAGAAGCAGCATGGACATAGAACGTATTGTTGTCAATGAACCATCTGTCTCCAGTCTCACGCTACAGGTCAGCAATCATTCAGTACCACGTCAGACCATGCTCTGTAGATGCTGGTTACACACACACACACACACACACACACACACACACACACACACACACACACACACACACACACACACACACACACACACACACACACACACACACACACACCTATGTCTGTGTAGAGGTGAGCAGTGACTTTGACCAAAATTGTAGAATCAATCAATCAAATGTATTTATAAAGCCCTTCTTACATCAGCTGATGTCTCAAAGTGCTGCACAGAAACTCAGCCTAAAAGTGCCCTTGATATTCTAGCAGTCTGGTGGTCGTCCGTAGGACATTTCTAAAGGAGAGAGACAGAGAAGTGTTAAAGTGGACCAGTGTTTTGACTAGCAGTAGATTGATGCTGAGACCTCTCCCATCCTTTACTGTAGACCAGTAGTTAAAGTGGACCAGTGTTTTGACTAGCAGTAGATTGATGCTGAGACCTCTCCCCTCCTTTACTGTAGACCAGTAGTTAAAGTGGACCAGTGTTTTGACTAGCAGTAGATTGATACTGAGTCCTCTCCCATCCTTTACTGTAGACCAGTAGTTAAAGTGGACCAGTGTTTTGACTAGCATTAGATTGATACTGACGCCTCTCCCATCCTTTACTGTAGACCAGTACTTGTCTGTGGTGTTCTTAGACTCTGGTCTTTGACTTCCTTCTTCCAATAACTTTGTTTAAGGAGGAGGAGACTTACCCTTGAAAGCTTTAGTGACTGCAGCTTCTACAGCTGCACCATCGACCAGCGTCCTGGCCGGTTGCATCACTGCCTGGTACGGCAATTGCTCTGCCTCCAGACCGCAAAGCACTACAGAGGATGTGAGTGCTTTACGGCCCAGTATATCACTGGGGCCAAGCTTCCTGCCACCCAGGACCTCTACACCAGGCGGTGTCCAGTGGACGGCCCTAGAAATGATCAAAGACCCCTGTCATAGACTGTTCTCTCTACTGCCACATGGCAAGCGGTACCGGAGTGCCAAGTCTAGGAAAAAAAGCGCACCTGACAAATAAACTTTGACTGCCCTGATGGCTCAGAGACTGCTCTGCGACCTCTGTTGTCTGCGACCTCTGTTGTCTGCGACCTCTGTTGTCTGGGACCTCTGTTGTCTGGGACCTCTGTTGTCTGCGACCTCTGTTGTCTGCGACCTCTGTTGTCTGCGACCTCTGTTGTCTGCGACCTCTGTTGTCTGGGACCTCTGTTGTCTGGGACCTCTGTTGTCTGGGACCTCTGTTGTCTGCGACCTCTGTTGTCTGCGACCTCTGTTGAGCTCTGCGACCTCTGTTGTCTGCGACCTCTGTTGTCTGCGACCTCTGTTGTCTGCGACCTCTGTTGTCTGCGACCTCTGCTCTGCGAGCTCTATTAAATAGACTGATTCATTGATTTTAAGTTTATTGGTTTACTCAACTCTGTGCTTCAGATTTAATCGTAGCGAATGATAACACAATGTATACTTGGTGCCTGTGTAGCCTAATCGTAGGGCCCAGAGGTTTTCTTTGTCCGGTGACGTGGTCAGGAATAAACTCCTGGTCCTACAGTACTATGTGTACTAGAATAGGACACTATTATAAGAAGTGTGGCTTGTCAACGATTGGCTGAAATATTTTTGAGACCTTGAGAATGTCTCCACTTTTCTCCGTGAATATATTTCTCCACGGGGTCTTGACAATATGACTTTCATTTTGCAGGTTTTTTTAGAGAGAGTGAAAGCTGAGGTTATAAATGGAGACAACACTATTATTGAAGGGAAATTGAATGATGAAATGTCAGCAAGCCCATATTGTATCACATTTCTGCATTGAATTAGGTGGATGACATAGAGTACTGTAGAAACTATACTTACTCTATATTAATGTTTAAAAAAAAAAACATTTCAACCTCCACTTCTGAGTTAACATATACAGTAATAACATTTGCATGAAATGTTATTTTATATAACAGGTTAGTATAAAAAAATAAAAATAAACCTACAACATATGAAATGTATATAAAGAACATTTCATGATAAGCTTATAATGTCAGGTATTGGCATTTACAAATGGCCTGTAAATGCCAGCTTCCTCCTCATCCAAAGCACAGAGTGGTGTTCTGGGAGATAACAGAGAGCAGACCAGGGCTGTAGGGGACAGTATTCTACCTGCTGCTACCTGCTGGTTACTGACCCAACACTCTAACCTCTAGGCTACCTGCTGGTTACTAGTCCAACACTCTAACCACTAGGCTACCTGCTGGTTACTGACCCAACGCTCTAACCACTAGTCTACCTGTTGGTTACTGGCCCAACGCTCTAACCTCTAGTTTACCTGCTGGTTACTAGTCCAACACTCTAACCACTAGACTACCTGCTGGTTACTGACCCAACACTCTAACCACTAGTTTACCTGCTGGTTACTGGCCCAACCCTCTAACCACTAGACTACCTGCTGGTTACTGACTCAACGCTCTAACCACTAGACTACCTGCTGGTTACTGACCCAACACTCTAACCACTAGTTTACCTGCTGGTTACTGGCCCAACCCTCTAACCACTAGACTACCTGCTGGTTACTGACTCAACGCTCTAACCACTAGACTACCTGCTGGTTACTGACTCAACGCTCTAACCACTAGACTACCTGCTGGTTACTGACCCAACACTCTAACCTCTAGGCTACCTGCTGGTTACTGACCCAACGCTCTAACCTCTAGTTTACCTGCTGGTTACTGACCCAACGCTCTAACCTCTAGTCTACCTGCTGGTTACTGACCCAACGCTCTAACCTCTAGTTTACCTGCTGGTTACTGACCCAACGCTCTAACCACTAGGCTACCTGCTGGTTACTGACCCAACGCTCTAACCTCTAGTTTACCTGCTGGTTACTAGTCCAACACTCTAACCACTAGGCTACCTGCTGGTTACTGACCCAACACTCTAACCACTAGGCTACCTGCTGGTTACTAGTCCAACACTCTAACCACTAGGCTACCTGCTGGTTACTGACCCAACACTCTAACCACTAGGCTACCTGCTGGTTACTGACCCAACACTCTAACCACTAGGCTACCTGCTGGTTACTGACCCAACACTCTAACCACTAGGCTACCTGCTGGTTACTGGCCCAACACTCTAACCTCTAGGCTACCTGCTGGTTACTGACTCAACGCTCTAACCACTAGGCTACCTGCTGGTTACTAGTCCAACCCTCTAACCTCTAGTTTACCTGCTGGTTACTGACCCAACGCTCTAACCTCTAGTTTACCTGCTGGTTACTGGTCCAACCCTCTAACCTCTAGTTTACCTGCTGGTTACTGACCCAACGCTCTAACCACTAGGCTACCTGCTGGTTACTAGTCCAACACTCTACCCACTAGGCTACCTGCTGGTTACTGACCCAACGCTCTAACCACTAGGCTACCTGCTGGTTACTGGCCCAACGCTCTAACCACTAGTTTACCTGCTGGTTACTGACCCAACGCTCTAACCTCTAGTTTACCTGCTGGTTACTAGTCCAACACTCTAACCACTAGTCTACCTGCTGGTTACTGACCCAACGCTCTAACCACTAGGCTACCTGCTGGTTACTAGTCCAACACTCTAACCACTAGGCTACCTGCTGGTTACTAGTCCAAGACTCTAACCTCTAGGCTACCTGCTGGTTACTGACCCAACGCTCTAACCACTAGGCTACCTGCTGGTTACTAGTCCAACACTCTAACCACTAGGCTACCTGCTGGTTACTGACCCAACGCTCTAACCACTAGGTTACCTGCTGGTTACTGACCCAACGCTCTAACCTCTAGTTTACCTGCTGGTTACTAGTCCAACGCTCTAACCACTAGGCTACCTGCTGGTTACTGACCCAACACTCTAACCACTAGGCTACCTGCTGGTTACTAGTCCAACACTCTAACCACTAGACTACCTGCTGGTTACTGACCCAACGCTCTAACCACTAGGTTACCTGCTGGTTACTAGTCCAACGCTCTAACCACTAGGCTACCTGCTGGTTACTAGTCCAACGCTCTAACCACTAGGCTACCTGCTGGTTACTGGTCCAACGCTCTAACCACTAGGCTACCTGCTGGTTACTGACCCAACACTCTAACCACTAAGCTACCTGCTGGTTACTAGTCCAACACTCTAACCACTAGGCTACCTGCTGGTTACTGACCCAACACTCTAACCACTAGGTTACCTGCTGGTTACTAGTCAACACTCTAACCACTAGGCTACCTGCTGGTTACTGACCCAACGCTCTAACCACTAGGTTACCTGCTGGTTACTGGTCCAACGCTCTAACCACTATGCTACCTGCTGGTTACTGGTCCAGCGCTCTAACCACTAGGCTACCTGCTGGTTACTGACCCAACACTCTAACCACTAGGCTACCTGCTGGTTACTAGTCCAACACTCTAACCACTAGACTACCTGCTGGTTACTGGCCCAACGCTCTAACCACTAGGCTACCTGCTGGCTCCTGGCCCAACCCTCTAACCACTAGACTACCTGCTGGTTACTGGCCCAACCCTCTAACCACTAGGCTACCTGCTGGGTCCTGGCCCAACCCTCTAACCACTAGGCTACCTGCTGGTTACTGGCCCAACACTCTAACCACTAGGCTACCTGCTGGTTACTGGCCCAACCCTCTAACCACTAGGCTACCTGCTGGGTCCTGACCCAACCCTCTAACCACTAGGCTACCTGCTGGTTACTGGCCCAACCCTCTAACCACTAGGCTACCTGCTGGTTACTGGCCCAACACTCTAACCACTAGGCTACCTGCTGGGTCTGACCCAACCCTCTAACCACTAGGCTACCTGCTGGTTACTGGCCCAACCCTCTAACCAGTAGGCTACCTGCTGGGTCCTGACCCAACCCTCTAACCACTAGGCTACCTGCTGGTTACTGGTCCAACGCTCTAACCACTAGACTACCTGCTGGTTACTAGTCCGACGCTCTAACCACTAGACTACCTGCTGGTTACTAGTCCAACGCTCTAACCACTAGACTACCTGCTGGTTACTGGCCCAACGCTCTAACCACTAGGCTACCTGCTGGTTACTGGCCCAACCCTCTAACCACTAGGCTACCTGCTGGTTACTGGCCCAACGCTCTAACCACTAGACTACCTGCTGGTTACTGGTCCAACGCTCTAACCACTAGACTACCTGCTGGTTACTAGTCCGACGCTCTAACCACTAGACTACCTGCTGGTTACTAGTCCAACTCTCTAACCACTAGGCTACCTGCTGGGTCCTGGCCCAACCCTCTAACCACTAGGCTACCTGCTGGTTACTGGCCCAACACTCTAACCACTAGGCTACCTGCTGGTTACTGGCCCAACCCTCTAACCACTAGGCTACCTGCTGGGTCCTGACCCAACCCTCTAACCACTAGGCTACCTGCTGGTTACTGGCCCAACCCTCTAACCACTAGGCTACCTGCTGGTTACTGGCCCAACACTCTAACCACTAGGCTACCTGCTGGGTCCTGACCCAACCCTCTAACCACTAGGCTACCTGCTGGTTACTGGCCCAACCCTCTAACCAGTAGGCTACCTGCTGGTTACTGGCCCAACCCTCTAACCACTAGGCTACCTGCTGGTTACTGGTCCAACGCTCTAACCACTAGACTACCTGCTGGTTACTAGTCCGACGCTCTAACCACTAGACTACCTGCTGGTTACTAGTCCAACGCTCTAACCACTAGACTACCTGCTGGTTACTGGCCCAACGCTCTAACCACTAGGCTACCTGCTGGTTACTGGCCCAACCCTCTAACCACTAGGCTACCTGCTGGTTACTGGCCCAACGCTCTAACCACTAGACTACCTGCTGGTTACTGGTCCAACGCTCTAACCACTAGACTACCTGCTGGTTACTAGTCCGACGCTCTAACCACTAGACTACCTGCTGGTTACTAGTCCAACTCTCTAACCACTAGACTACCTGCTGGTTACTGGCCCAACGCTCTAACCACTAGGCTACCTGCTGGTTACTGGCCCAACCCTCTAACCACTAGGCTACCTGCTGGTTACTGGCCCAACGCTCTAACCACTAGACTACCTTCTGGTTACTGGTCCAACGCTCTAACCACTAGACTACCTGCTGGTTACTAGTCCGACGCTCTAACCACTAGACTACCTGCTGGTTACTAGTCCAACGCTCTAACCACTAGACTACCTGCTGGGTCCTGGCCCAACCCTCTAACCACTAGGCTACCTGCTGGGTCCTGGCCCAACCCTCTAACCACTAGACTACCTGCTGGTTACTGGCCCAACACTCTAACCACTAGACTACCTGCTGGTTACTAGTCCGACGCTCTAACCACTAGACTACCTGCTGGTTACTAGTCCAACGCTCTAACCACTAGACTACCTGCTGGTTACTGGCCCAACGCTCTAACCACTAGGCTACCTGCTGGTTACTGGCCCAACCCTCTAACCACTAGGCTACCTGCTGGTTACTGGCCCAACGCTCTAACCACTAGACTACCTGCTGGTTACTGGTCCAACGCTCTAACCACTAGACTACCTGCTGGTTACTAGTCCGACGCTCTAACCACTAGACTACCTGCTGGTTACTGGCCCAACACTCTAACCACTAGGCTACCTGCTGGGTCCTGACCCAACCCTCTAACCACTAGGCTACCTGCTGGTTACTGGCCCAACCCTCTAACCAGTAGGCTACCTGCTGGTTACTGGCCCAACCCTCTAACCACTAGGCTACCTGCTGGTTACTGGTCCAACGCTCTAACCACTAGACTACCTGCTGGTTACTAGTCCGACGCTCTAACCACTAGACTACCTGCTGGTTACTAGTCCAACGCTCTAACCACTAGACTACCTGCTGGTTACTGGCCCAACGCTCTAACCACTAGGCTACCTGCTGGTTACTGGCCCAACCTCTAACCACTAGGCTACCTGCTGGTTACTGGCCCAACGCTCTAACCACTAGACTACCTGCTGGTTACTGGTCCAACGCTCTAACCACTAGACTACCTGCTGGTTACTAGTCCGACGCTCTAACCACTAGACTACCTGCTGGTTACTAGTCCAACTCTCTAACCACTAGGCTACCTGCTGGGTCCTGGCCCAACCCTCTAACCACTAGGCTACCTGCTGGTTACTGGCCCAACACTCTAACCACTAGGCTACCTGCTGGTTACTGGCCCAACCCTCTAACCACTAGGCTACCTGCTGGGTCCTGACCCAACCCTCTAACCACTAGGCTACCTGCTGGTTACTGGCCCAACCCTCTAACCACTAGGCTACCTGCTGGTTACTGGCCCAACACTCTAACCACTAGGCTACCTGCTGGGTCCTGACCCAACCCTCTAACCACTAGGCTACCTGCTGGTTACTGGCCCAACCCTCTAACCAGTAGGCTACCTGCTGGTTACTGGCCCAACCCTCTAACCACTAGGCTACCTGCTGGTTACTGGTCCAACGCTCTAACCACTAGACTACCTGCTGGTTACTAGTCCGACGCTCTAACCACTAGACTACCTGCTGGTTACTAGTCCAACGCTCTAACCACTAGTCTACCTGCTGGTTACTGGCCCAACGCTCTAACCACTAGGCTACCTGCTGGTTACTGGCCCAACCCTCTAACCACTAGGCTACCTGCTGGTTTACTGGCCCAACGCTCTAACCACTAGACTACCTGCTGGTTACTGGTCCAACGCTCTAACCACTAGACTACCTGCTGGTTACTAGTCCGACGCTCTAACCACTAGACTACCTGCTGGTTACTAGTCAACTCTCTAACCACTAGACTACCTGCTGGTTACTGGCCCAACGCTCTAACCACTAGGCTACCTGCTGGTTACTGGCCCAACCCTCTAACCACTAGGCTACCTGCTGGTTACTGGCCCAACGCTCTAACCACTAGACTACCTTCTGGTTACTGGTCCAACGCTCTAACCACTAGACTACCTGCTGGTTACTAGTCCGACGCTCTAACCACTAGACTACCTGCTGGTTACTAGTCCAACGCTCTAACCACTAGACTACCTGCTGGGTCCTGGCCCAACCCTCTAACCACTAGGCTACCTGCTGGGTCCTGGCCCAACCCTCTAACCACTAGACTACCTGCTGGTTACTGGCCCAACACTCTAACCACTAGACTACCTGCTGGTTACTAGTCCGACGCTCTAACCACTAGACTACCTGCTGGTTACTAGTCCAACGCTCTAACCACTAGACTACCTGCTGGTTACTGGCCCAACGCTCTAACCACTAGGCTACCTGCTGGTTACTGGCCCAACCCTCTAACCACTAGGCTACCTGCTGGTTACTGGCCCAACGCTCTAACCACTAGACTACCTGCTGGTTACTGGTCCAACGCTCCTAACCACTAGACTACCTGCTGGTTACTAGTCCGACGCTCTAACCACTAGACTACCTGCTGGTTACTAGTCCAACGCTCTAACCACTAGACTACCTGCTGGTTACTGGCCCAACGCTCTAACCACTAGGCTACCTGCTGGGTCCTGGCCCAACCCTCTAACCACTAGACTACCTGCTGGGTCCTGGCCCAACCCTCTAACCACTAGGCTACCTGCTGGTTACTGGCCCAACACTCTAACCACTAGACTACCTGCTGGTTACTAGTCCAACCCTCTAACCACTAGGCTACCTGCCGCTGAGTAGACACAATAACCGACCGAGTAGATTGAAATGTTGTGTCACCCCTCTCCCCTTTCAGGAACATGATGTAGTCGTGGGACATTTGGGTTGAGGTGTTTCTGAGTGTTGAAGTCGTAAGAGAGTTTAGAGTATAGAGGTCTTGGATGGCTTGGCCCCAGTGACTGTAGTGCCTTACGGTCGGATGCCGAGCAGTTGCCATAACAGGCAGAGATGCAACCAGTCAGGAAGCTCTCGATGGTGCATCTGTAGAACATTTTGAGGATCTGGGGACCCATGCCAAATATGTTCAGTCTCCTGAGGAGTAATAGGCTTTGTCGTGGCCTCTTCACGACTGTCTTGGTGTGTCTGGACCATGATAGTTTGTTGGTGACGTGGACACCAAGGAACTTGAAGCTCTCAACCTGTTCCACTACAGCTCCGTCGATGACAATGGCAGATGTGCTCGGTCCTCCTTCTCCTGTAGTCCACAATCATCTCTTTGTCTTGATCACATTGAGGGAGAGGTTTGTATCCTGGCACCATACTGCCAGGTCTCTGACCTCCTCCCTATAGGCTGTCTCGTCTTTGTCGGTGATCAGGCCTACCATTGTTGTGTCATCAGCAAACTTAATGATGGTGTTGGGAGTCGTGCCTGGCCGTCCAGTCATGAGTGAACAGGGAGTACAGGATGGGAATGAGAACACACCCCATTGGACTGTAGGATTTAGGATGTGGAGAGAGACTGAGGCATTGGACTGTAGGATTTAGGCTGTGGAGAGAGACTCAGGGATCTGACTGGAGGATTTAGGCTGTGGAGAGAGACTCAGGGATCTGACAAGGTGGGAAGAGTGTTGGTCTCTTCTGTTCCACACCTTTCAGATTACACCTCACCTCTCCTGTCTGACAGTCCTTGGTGGTGGAGGACTGGATGGAGTGGAGAAGAGAGGGAGAGAGGAAGAGGAGGGGAGTAGAGTAGGAGGAGGAGGGGTGGACGGAGTGCAAGATCACACTCTAGAGTTCCTTCTGTCCCACATCGAGAGAGTGGGAGGGAGAAGGGAGAAGGGAGGAGAGGAAGAGAGAGGGATAGGGGGAGGAGAGGGGGAGAGAGGGAGAATGGAGGAGAGGAAGAGAGAGGGAGAAGGGGGAGGAGAGGAAAGAGAGGGAGAAGGGAGGAGAGGAGGAGAGAGGGAGAAGGGAGGAGAGGAAGAGAGAGGGAGAAGGGAGAGGAAGAGAGAGGGAGAAGGGAGGAGAGGAAGAGAGAGGGATAAGGGAGGAGAGGGGGAGAGAGGGAGAAGGGAGGGCTGTCAGAGTGAGATATAGCCTCTTCATTGGCCTTCTTCTTATCTACTACTGCAGCAATGCCACCTTCATAGACTAGCTAGCACACAGGTGGAGGTATAGACTAGCTAGCACACAGGTGGGGATAAAGACTACCTAGCACACAGGTGGTCGTATAGACTAGCTAGCACACAGGTGGAGGTATAGACTAGCTAGCACACAGGTGGTGGTATAGACTAGCTAGCACACAGGTGGTCGTATAGACTAGCTAGCACACAGGTGGGGGTATAGACTAGCTAGCACACAGGTGGTGGTATAGACTAGCTAGCACACAGGTGGGGGTATAGACTAGCTAGCACACAGGTGGGGTATAGACTAGCTAGCACACAGGTGGTGGTATTGACAAGCTAGCACACAGGTGGTCGTATAGACTAGCTAGCACACAGGTGGTGGTATAGACTAGCTAGCACACAGGTGGTGGTATAGACTAGCTAGCACACAGGTGGAGGTATAGACTAGCTAGCACACAGGTGGGGATATAGACTACCTAGCACACAGGTGGAGGTATAGACTAGCTAGCACACAGGTGGAGGTATAGACTAGCTAGCACACAGGTGGTGGTATAGACTAGCTAGCACACAGGTGGTCGTATAGACTAGCTAGCACACAGGTGGAGGTATAGACTAGCTAGCACACAGGTGGTGGTATAGACTAGCTAGCACACAGGTGGGGGTATAGACTAGCTAGCACACAGGTGGTGGTATAGACTAGCTAGCACACAGGTGGGGGTATAGACTAGCTAGCACACAGGTGGGGGTATAGACTAGCTAGCACACAGGTGGTGGTATAGACTAGCTAGCACACAGGTGGTCGTATAGACTAGCTAGCACACAGGTGGTGGTATAGACTAGCTAGCACACAGGTGGGGGTATAGACTAGCTAGCACACAGGTCAAAGGAGGGGTGTTGCTAATGGTATAGACTAGCTAGCACACAGGTGGTGGTATAGACTCGCTAGCACACAGGTGGTGGTATAGATTAGCTAGCACACAGGTGGTGATATAGGCTAGCTAGCACACAGGTGGTGGTATAGACTAGCTAGCACACAGGTGGTGGTATAGATTAGCTAGCACACAGGTGGTGGTATAGATTAGCTAGCACACAGTTGGTGGTATAGACTAGCTAGCACACAAGTGGTGGTATAGAATAGCTAGCACACAGGTGGTGGTATAGACTAGCTAGCACACAGGTGGTGGTATAGACTAGCTAGCACACAGGTCATGGTGATGGTAGTGGTGGAGGTGGTGTTGGAGGTAGTAGTAGTGTTGGAGGTAGTAGTAGTAGTAGTGTTGGTGGAGGTGGTAGTAGTGGAGGTGGTGGAGGAGGTAGTAGTAGTGGAGGTGGTGGTCGTGGAGGTGGTAGTAGTGGAGGTGGTGGTAGTAGTAGTGGAGGTGTTAGTAGTGGAGGTTTTAGTAGTGGAGGTGGTAGTAGTGGAGGTGGTAGTAGTGGAGGTGGTGGTAGTGGAGGTGGTGGTAGTGGAGGTGGTAGTAGTGGAGGTGGTAGTAGTGGAGGTGGTAGTAGTGGAGGTGGTGGTAGTGGAGGTGGTAGTAGTGGAGGTGGTGGTAGTGGAGGTGGTAGTAGTGGAGGTGGTAGTAGTGGAGGTGGTAGTAGTGGAGGTGGTGGTAGTGGAGAGGGTAGTAGTGGAGGTGGTAGTAGTAGAGGTGGTGGAAGTGGAGGTGGTAGTAGTGGAGGTGGTAGTATTGGAGGTGGTAGTAGTGGAGGGGGTGGTAGTGGAGAGGGTAGTAGTGGAGGTGGTGGTAGTGGAGGTGGTGGTAGTGGAGGTGGTGGTAGTGGAAGTGGTGGTAGTAGTGGAGGTGGTAGTAGTGGAGGTGGTGGTCGTTGAGGTGGTAGTAGTGGAGGTGGTAGTAGTGGAGGTGGTGGTAGTGGAGGTGGTGGTCGTGGAGGTGGTAGTAGTGGAGGTGGTAGTAGTGGAGGTGGTAGTAGTGGAGGTGGTAGTAGTGGAGGTGGTAGTAGTGGAGGTGGTGGTAGTGGAGGTGGTAGTAGTGGAGGTGGTGGTAGTGGAGGTGGTAGTAGTCGAGGTGGTAGTAGTAGAGGTGGTGGTAGTGGAGGTGGTAGTAGTGGAGGTGGTAGTAGTGGAGGTGGTGGTAGTGGAGGTGGTGGTAGTGGAGGTGGTGGTAGTGGAGGTGGTAGTAGTGGAGGTGGTAGTAGTGGAGGTGGTAGTAGTGGAGGTGGTGGTAGTGGAGGTGGTGGTAGTGGAGGTGGTAGTAGTGGAGGTGGTGGTAGTGGAGGTGGTAGTAGTGGAGGTGGTGGTAGTGGAGGTGGTGGTAGTGGAGGTGGTGGTAGTGGAGGTGGTAGTAGTCGAGGTGGTAGTAGTAGAGGTGGTGGTAGTGGAGGTGGTAGTAGTGGAGGTGGTAGTAGTGGAGGTGGTGGTAGTGGAGGTACTGGTAGTGGAGGTGGTAGTAGTGGAGGTGGTAGTAGTGGAGGTGGTAGTAGTAGTGGAGGTGGTAGTATTGGAGTTGGTAGTAGTGGAGGTGGTAGTATTGGAGTTGGTAGTAGTGGATGTGGTGGTAGTGGAGGTGGTAGTAGTAGAGGTGTTGGTAGTGGAGGTGGTGGGAGTGGAGATGGTAGTAGTAGAGGTGGTGGTAATGGAGGTGGTAGTAGTAGAGGTGGTGGTAATGGAGGTGGTGGTAGTGGAGGTGGTGGTAGTGGAGGTGGTGGTAGTGGAGGTGGTGGTAGTGGAGGTGGTGGTAGTGGAGGTGGTGGTAGTGGAGGTGGTAGTAGTGGAGGTGGTGGTAGTGGAGGTGGTAGTATTGGAGATGGTGGTCGTGGATGTGGTGGTAGTGGAGGTGGTGGTAGTGGAGTAAGTAGTAGTGGAGGTGGTGGTAGTGGAGGTGGTGGTAGTGGAGGTGGTGGTAGTGGAGGTGTTGGTAGTGGAGGTAGTGGAGGTGGTGGTAATGGAGGTGGTGGTAGTGGAGGTGGTAGTAGTGGAGGTGGTAGTAGTGGAGGTGGTAGTAGTGGAGGTGGTGGTAGTGGAGGTAGTAGTAGTGGAGGTGGTAGTAGTGGAGGTGGTAG